>NW_021705981.1:0-29827 GCF_003719475.1 Trypanosoma rangeli
CTTGATGGTATTCTTCCGCCGATAAAAAACGTGCCGCCTTCTCCAACGAGGTGACAACCTGTACATCTCCAAAGGCCTTCACAAAGGCGGCACGAAGCGCCGGGTCCGCACCATTGAGCCTCGAAATGTACTCATTGGCCTCCTGCAACTGCTGCTCATTGTGGTAAAAAATGGCGCTGCGGTACTGTGTGCCGATGTCGCCCGCCTGCTGATTCATCGTCGTTGGGTTGTGAATGCGGAAAAAAAAGTCAAGCAGCTGCTGGTAGGTGACTTTGTCCGGATTGTAAATGAGGTGCAGCACCTCTGCATGCCCGGTGTCGCCCTTCTTGACCATCGGGTACGTAATCTCGTCAGCCTCAGTGCCTCCCATGTACCCCACTTGGTGCGAAATCAAGGCGTCCCCAAAGCGCTTGACGAAGAACCTTTCGGTCCCCCAAAAGCAGCCAGCGGCGAAGGTCGCGGGAAGACCAACAGTCATGACGTGTAGCGGCAAAAAGTATTTGGTAGTATAGCAAGACCGCACAAATAGCCTCGGCAAAACGGTTGTGCCAGCAGAAGAACGGGTTGGAAGAAGAGGGGAAAAGCGAGTAGTCGCAGGAGTAGCCAGAAGACAGCTGGAAAAAATGGGGTACTGATGAGCAAGAGAGAAATAAATAAAGAGGGTAATAGCAAACAAAATGGAAGTAACAAGAATAGTATCGAGACAACCACATATACGCACACATACCTCCACTTCACTTCGGTACATTTGAGGGGGTTACATATCCCTCATTCTTTCCCGCCCCGTTTCCCTTCTAATTGCCGTTGTTCGCTTTTCTATTTGCCTTTGTGGTTTTTGTTCCTTCCTCTGTGTTAGTTGCACATCTGTTCCACCCGTATTCACACATAGTTACCGAATCGTATCCAATTAAAAACATTCCCCTCCCTATTACCGCCTTTTACGAAGTCGTCGAAGAACCAAACGCGTGATACTTCCTACGGCGAGTGTAAAAAATGTCACGATTGCAACGCGCCGTAATATTCTCATGGGAGTTAGAGGTGGATTTCCCACAGCAATTTCGGGTTCCTTGGCGACCGCATACATGTATTCATTAAGCGCAACAATCTCAAATTTGTCAGGAGATTCTACGCTAGTTACAACAGGAGGCCATAGTAACTGGTGCTCTCGACAAAAGTGCTCCATCGTCTTACTCCCCTCACTCAAAGCCTCCGGGGATGTGGAAGCCTCCGCTTTCGTCATGACAACCACAAAAGGCAAGTTACAGCACCGCAATGGTGACGCCTTAGCGTCCAGATATGCACGCATAATGGGCGGTGTAGTTTCTTCAACACGACTCCCATCATAACAGAGAAGCACTACGTCCAGCTGTTTTTCCAGCATTTCATCGCCTAAGACCTTCATAAGGTGATCAATGGGTACGGTGGTATACACTATCGTCTGCAGTATGTCTCCTTCACCATGCCTTACAGGAAACGTCGTGGTTCGGACGTACATGCCCTGCGATGCATCCATTTCTTCGTCGTTGTAGACCTCCTCATCCAATGCAGTAAGTGTAAACATAAGACTTCTCCGCCCACATCCAGGGGATCCAACTACAAGAACCTGAATTGTGTTAGGTACAGCCTCATCCAATTCACGGTATGGGCGCGCATGCCGTAACAAAAACAAAATACTTGTATCCCCTTTATAACCCCAATATCTGGCATACTGCACAACCACACTCCTGTTTGTCAATGCCAAATACTTCCAGTATTCAATAAACTTATCCAGTGGGATTTGTCTCTTAAGAAACCCATGCACGTGTTTCCACGGGCAGCCGGGGGTGACGTCCCACATATTGTTAAGATCATGAAAACGACGAAGTTTGTACAAGTTTCTAAAAAATTGAATGGCGGTGTGTGAAAGGTATGTGTTGCTCTCTTTGCTTACACGTACCGCATGTATGTCTCTCCACGAATACGGCAGTCCATCAGGATAGATACCGGTTGCATTAAGTGTCGCCCACACCTGCTTAGCGTCGCCATTCCGTAAAAAGTCTTCCTGCAGCTTCATAAAGACGTCAGAACTTAACGCCATGATGGAGGCCTTCAGGGAACAACTAGCAAACCATTCACCAACGTCGGCTTTTGAGAAGCATGCGGAGGTCACGGAACGCTGCCACGCAAGTATCTCCTCCTCATTTAGTACCCCGTCTCCATCCTTGTCAAGAAGCCAAAAGGCGCGACGAAGGCACAATGAACCGTTGCGTGTAAACGTGTGTAATGCGGCATCCCAAATAACGTGTGGTGGGGAAAGGCCCATATCCAAAGCTACTGAACGCAAATTTTCCAGAGGGTGCACACCATAGTAAAAGTCACAACACTTTAGCATGTCCACCGCGCTCTCTGGGGCATCCTCCAGTGCGACGGTGGGTTTGCTAAGATAGCTTTCAACCTTTAACGGAGAGCTGGCACCCCTTGTGAGCACCACAAGGTGACACGTCGACAGTAGCCGACTGTCAACCTCAGAAACACCCGCTGAAGCAGTACAAGATATTTCGTAACGACGATTCCACGCAAAGTGTGTGTTCTCTACAGAGCCACCAAGCGCCGACTCCACTCGATGAAGGTCCGCCCCACACACCAAGACACGAATAGTCGCTAAGGACATCTTTGTAAAGGCCAGATATTTATTTATTTATTTATACTGCCTGTGTGCTCTACAGTCTCAACAAATGTTGAGCGGCTAAACATAAACATGAAAAGGCAGAATGAATAAAGGTGGAGATACACACAAGGAAGCCGGCACACATACACCCACCCACACGGTGGGAAAAGTACAAAGAGACACACGTGCATCAAGGCAAACAAAATAACATTAATAATAAAAGAAATAAAAAAACTGACAAAAGCAGTAAACACAGTACAACGTAATTCTTGTATTGTTGCTGTTGTGCTTAAGAAATCCTTGTGGCACCCTCTCTCTTCCCCCACCACATACACACATCATTGGGGGATGGTAACACATTTAGTCACACATTTCCTCGTTGCTTTGTCTCCTCCTGTTACGTGAGACGACACTTTTCTTGATGTCAATGTTGTCGTTTCCCCTCCTCCCCTTCGTGCCCCTATAAAACATATATATATATATAAATATATATATATATGCCCGCCATGCACCGTTCCAAGGGGAAAAGGAAAGAAACACACGCAAGCAAGTGAGAAGAATTATTTCTTATCCTTCGGTTCTTCCTCACCTTGAGACTCTTCTTCGTTCACAGGGAGGTTATCGTCTCCTGGTGGTTGAGAGGTTCCTTTATTTAGGCGTTCACCCTCCAGACGTCTTTCAAGTTCGTGCATAAAGGACCCTTCGTCAGAAGTGGCAACCGTGTTTCTTGCCTCTGCCCCTTTTCCCGTCTGTTGTGCATCCTCCAGCGACATCCGCATTGCGCGTGCAATCATTTCCTCTTCTGACAAGTTTTCCAGGTCTTCCGGCTCCTCATGCGGGGGAGAGGGCTCCTCATGCGTTGTTGCAGCGGCGGGGGCCGTATTTTGGGATGCCAGTGTCGCTGCCGCCGCCTGTCTTTGTTGCTCCTCCTCCAGCGACATGCGAATAGCCATGGCAAGGTCAGGATCGTTGGAGGGGTCCACGCCAAACCCTTGATACGCCTCGTGGGAATCGGTTGCGCCGCCAACACTGTCCGCGCCCAGTAAAATAGGGCTGGTCATCAATGCATCTGTGAGGTTCGCACCAACAGGGATATTAAGGAAGCGGGAGTTGCCATTCTTGCTCAACTTGTCTACAAACGCTGCAAGGCGCGAAACATTCTCCTCCACACAAATCCCCACAATATCAACAGCCACATCATCTTTGCGAAGCTTACGCGCCAGCTTGTCCAGCTCCTCGTCTGTTTCACTAAGTGGGGTGCCAATAAAGGCGACAATGCGCTTTTCCGCCCGTGGGTTTGTTCGGTGGCTCAATGCGAGCGAAGCAATCTGAAGCCCCTGCGAAAAGTGGCATTGTTTGCCCCGGATAGAAATATTTGCAAGGCTGCACATGACTCGCTCCACATCCAGCGTGAGGGTCTCAAAGACAGTGCACGCGTTGCCACCAAGTGTCAGGAATCCTACAGTGTTTTCTGCATTCATCTGGATCTTGGCGTTGGACAGGAGACTTGCCGCCTCCTGTACCCCAAGGAAACGCGTGGGAAATTGATCGCCATTGCGCATAAACTCCGTGGAGTCCAAGCACAAAAAGCAAGCCTCTGGCATGCGTCTTGCTGGCAATTCCTAAATAAAAATATATCACTGTCGCAGAATTAAATCTGAAACCAAAACAAAAAAAAAAAAAGTAACCCTCTCAAGTGCGTACGGCTTCCTCGTTCTTGTTGTTGTGTTGCTCTTATTACTTTTGTCCTTCTCGCTTCCCTCTAGCGCAAGTGTGCAAGCGCGGACGGGAGCGTGTTGTTGGGGTGCCGTGAGCGGCGCAAACAAGCAATAATTTATTGATATATATATTTATTTAAAGAAGACAAAACAGAAACAGTGTCATAGCTTGCCGAAGAGAAGGAAAAACGTGTGGGGAACTCAATGCCCTCAACAAACACATGCGCACCACAATATGTGAAACACAAACAAAACAAAAAACAGAGTGTCTGACTTAGTTCCCCCTCCTCACTGCCGCGTGCTAATCACCCAAGTTGAGCTAAGCCTATTTCATCATGCCTTCTGAAAGAACCAACGGCCCGCCACATTCCCTCTCGTTTGTCCCGTTGCCGCTCTTCTTTACGGGTCTGGCCTTGTTTTTGTTAGTGTCTCCGCCAACAACAGCTGGTAGGCGTCTAGCACCTCCTTCGCCTGCTGCTGCACTAAGAAGACGGCTGCCGACTTCCGCCACAAGAGGAGTTGGTCATGTGCCACGTTGACGGCTGTGTCCGTAGAAACAACCTTTCGCAGCCCAGCCTCCTTCGCGTCGTCAGAGCGGAGCTGATTCGACACATTTTCAACGTATTCCAAAGCACTCCTCAGGTCACCGGCAGTGTGCAGCTGCCGTCGGTCACGGAGGAGGAGGTCACGAAGCGCTCTTCGCTCCTTCTGCAAGGCGATGTCACCTTTGGTAAGTGTACTCACCCGTGCCTCGTTAGTAAGCTTTCGCACGCCACTGCAAATGACGTTAGGGCTCTTGCTTCCGTTCTCACTCTGAAATTCAAGATAACGCGCAACCGCAACCTCCATCGCCCGCTCAAGCTCCTCTATACAGAAGACAAAACTTGAGCTACACTCACCAATAGAACTTGGGCTGCTGATGTCTGCGGGAATCTGACTAACGCTGTCACACACCACTTGCACGAGAGGTTCTGCAATGAGTAGTTGACGAATTCTCTCAACCACACGCGGCATTCCTACGCGTTCTCCGTGTTCAAGAAGAAGTGCAAAGTTATGCACCTTGCTGCAGGCGACATCAAAAGCCACAAACTTCCGCATCTCCGTTGTCATGTACTGGTAATGATTTGTGAGACCCTTCAGGGCACCAAGTGCCTCTGGAAGGGCCTTCAAGAAAGAGTGCAGCGTCTTATTGGTTTGTACGTAGCGTGCCAGGCGATCGGTCCAGAGTGTGGCTACCGTTTCATGCATCAAAGCTACTTCCTGCCTTTTGCGCCGAAGATCGTCGGCGCCTTTCAGGCGTGCGTCATTCAACGAGCGGAGTTCCGTTAAAATGTCGGCGTACTCGTTGTTAAGCTGTGCTCGGCGCTTCTCCGCTCGGCGCCATCGCGAGACCGTCAGCGCGACGCCTGTCATCGTGAGGCCCCCAACGGCACAGGCAGCACCCAAAACACCACGTGCAGCCATTTGGATACAACGCGGCAGCAGAAGCAGCAAGAAGAAACGCACCACCTACGCTGCAGCAAAAGAAGCAATACAGGCAAACACAAACAGACAAAGAAACAAAAAAAGAAAGAAGGAATGAAAAAGAGGAAGGATGGGCAAAATAATAATAAAAAACAACAACAACAACGGCAAAATGAATCGCTGCAAAAAAGAGAAAAACAAAATAAAATCATCATGTACGTAAAATACAACATTAACAAAATGATGGCAACACACACGCAAACACGCAAATTCTCCCTATGTCGTTGTGTGCAACGCACTTGCTCTTCA
Source organism: Trypanosoma rangeli (assembly GCF_003719475.1). NCBI lineage: Eukaryota > Euglenozoa > Kinetoplastea > Trypanosomatida > Trypanosomatidae > Trypanosoma > Trypanosoma rangeli. The sequence goes on from NW_021705981.1 coordinate 6,139, forward strand.
GCTTCTTTCCAAGGCGACCACACACACACAGAGAGAGAGAGAGAGAAACATAAAAACATACAAAATTAGCCTCATCTTCTACAGCTTGGCAAGAGGCAGCACAGCTGAAAGACGATACAGGTCGCGAACAGAATGTTCCAATGTGTCAGCATACAGCTCACACACACGTCTTCCCCCCTCCTCCACAGCGGCCTCTTTTAGTTTGTTTTTCCATGCACCCTTCAATGGGCGTCCGCAGTTTTTGAATACTGAAAAGGAAAACGTCAGGTGATCGGGAAAAAGCGAGTACCCAATTCCAATGCCATCAGGATGTGTCGCTGTGAAGCAAAAAGCTAAAATGCCACTGCCCGATATGTTGGAAGTTGAAAGATAATTGTATGAGAGCTCTCGAAGCGCAGATGATTCAAAAAACAGAGCCTCAACAGTGGCGGAGGCCTTGGCAAAAGGATGCGTGCACGGTGATGAGGCTTCAGATGTTAACCGTTCTCTTGCCTCGTCGTGTAGACGCCGCAGGAGCGTCACAGCCCGATGGAACCCATTTCCTGCACGACACACCGTAATGCGTCGGTAATGTTCTTGGCTCGCCTTTTGCAACGCTGCCGCAACCGCCGCGTTAAATGTCTTTTTATTGCGTGCACAAGTCACTGCATCTGCTACTGCCTGGGTTGCATGTGTTACTGTGCGCAGGGTTTCCGTGCGTCCATGGTGATACTTTTTCATTAGCAGGGCACAATACGTTGACCGTTGGTCCCCAAAGACCCGTTGCTGGGCAAGATGAAATGCGGCATGCACAAAGGCATCCGGACTCACGCGACAGAACCGCTTAACTTCACTCGTTCCAATTGAACAAACATGCCGCACAGTCAGTTCGGTTTCGTTCACGCGCCGATGATGGGCCTGGCGGCACTCCATGATCGCTTTAAGGATGTCTTTGGATAATGGACCAAAGTGAACAGGCTTCACGTGTGCAGCATGGTCTGGTAACACGTTCATCCATGTAGTTTGATTCAGGGCAAAGTCCTGCTTACAAAATGATTGTGAGTAATGAGCGATCATGCCGCAAACCAGCAACATGGTGCTACCATCACCCCACGAATGCTCAATATTGCAGCTGGCACCACCTGCGGGATCCACAATGTATGCCACATTGATATCGGGGTAACGATTCTCAGGGTATTTTCCGCCATGTAAAGGCAAAGCAAGATCCACCTCTTCATCAATGCAGATTGCAAAGCTGCAGGACGTAATAGCATCCAAGGCAGCCTTTGAAGTCTGATCCTTCCATAACTGCTCAAAAATACGCGCCCACGTTCCACGGCACCCGCTTGACAGCACCAAAGGACTTTCTCTTTGCCGAGATATAGTGGACGTTTCGCGAAGTAACGCGTCAATGAGACGCGCATTTGCGACCACTTCCTCTAACCACCGTGCACCCAAATCACTTACCCTGGCCTGGTTGTCGAGGCGGATCCAATCCAACACAAACGGGTGTCCCTTACGCAGTATTAGCACCTTGTTGGTACGAGACCAACGCAACCCATCCACGCCCAAGTGAGGAACACGCACAGTGCTAAGTAGTCGCGTAAATTGGTCGCGGCACAGTTTCAAATCCACACGGCAGGTCTCTGGAAGACGTTTTTGCCCTTCTGGTGTAAAAAAAAGTGGTTGCTGAACAAGGTGGCGTACGTGAAATGATGCCGCCCCAATAATCGCCGCCCGGAAAGCCGGTAACGATATGTTGAGCTGCTGACAAGGCTGCTCCAGCGATGGCGCATCAAGATATAGCGTGTAATTCCATCCAAAGGGCAGTGGATCCCGGTTGCAGAGATACAACGAATTCCACAAAGGCGCGATATGCGAGGTTCGCAGCGAGGTGTTACACACCCGCTTGTACTTCCTTGCAAGGGACTCCAAAAAGCGAAAATATTCCAGAATACTGCGCCACTCGGGAGAAACTTCACCGTCACTTTCCGAAAGACCCCGTATTACCCGCCGAGCAAATTCCATGTTGGCTTCCTTTCCAGCAACCCCATCCAGCGGCTCCACAAACTCGATGTACCGCTTCATCAACGTCGCAATGTCGGGGAGTGGCAGCTCGGCAGGGTGTGAAACGACGTCACCACGCAACTCCATTCCTCCAACAAGCACCGAGGCACCAGAATTGACGCACGCACACCAAGGTGGCAACAGACCAACTCTTCGGAAGAGAGCAGTGTTAACCAACAAACAAAGAAACCACAATAAACCAGAGAGAAGAAATATCCCAAAACAAAAAAACAACAACAACAACAACAATAACAACAAGACAGCACATCTATCAAGGCAAGTCTCCCTCTACGCTGGGACAGAGTGAAGAGAGGGAAGAATAAGCGAACCATCAAGCAAATAAACAAAATGAAAAGTCTACGAGAAGAGCATCAGGAAGGCAAGCATGAGGGCAAACAGACCGATAGCCTCCGTCAGGGCAAATCCAAGAATGGCGTAGTTGAACAGCATCTTCGTCAAGTTCGGCTGACGCGCGCAGGCGACAAGCAGGTTGCCAAAGATGGTACCAATGCCGAGGCCAACACCTGCGAGCGCAATGGCGGCAAGGCCAGTGCCTACGTAGTGCAGACCCTGCACAGAAATAGCGACAGTGGAGGCAGAGCGAAGAGCCAGCGCTGTGGGTGCAGTCGCCAGGTGCCGATGGACGGGCCTAAGTGCAATACGTCGTAGCATCTCTCTATGCTGCTCTCGTCGTGGTTGTTGTGGTTGCTTGAATGTATTCCTGGTACTAGTATTATTCCCCCCCCACCCCACCCCTCACAAATGTTGTTGTAGTCTGCGTATTCGCTTCTCGGCTTCGCGTTACCGTCGATCCTCCCGTGCAACTAGATTGGGAGCATAGAAAAACAGCAGGAAATCACACAGATGGGCGAAACAAAAACAGACACGCACACATACACACACACTTGATGCACTTAAAGAAACTTACCGAATATCCTTCTGGAATTTACTCACACCAACGAGTGCTTTAAATCCGGCAACTCCATTATTTCCTTATCCTTCCGGTTTCTTGCTTTTTGGTGCCATTTTCACTATGGGCGTAGCCTGGACCTGCGTCTTGGCGCGGAGTTCCGTGGCAATGGCCTGTGACCGCTTCTTCTGCGCGCGCCGCGCCTCCACTGCCTCCTTCACTGATGTGGCATGACTCTTTGCCCCCTGTGCCCGCATCTTTGCTTCCTGCCGGCCTTGATTCACACGGGTCTTGTCCCCACCCCTCGTAATCTTCGCGGAACGTCCCATGTGTAAGTATCCCTTCAGCCTATCCATGAATGTGTGGCAGTGTCAGGGGAAACAAAGCAAAAAAGGCATTAATAATAATAATGCTGGAAATAAAAATAACACACACATACACATAAAAGAGCTTAACTGTTATGTAGTGGAAAAGGCATCGTTACTGATAAGCAATCTGACAAAAGCATCCGTTTTTTTTTTTTTGTTGTGTGTGTGATGACTTCGTCCTCAGTTTATGTTACTTTCACCACGACGTATCGCCCGCTTGGCTTCTTGCTCCTTCCGTTTCTCCTCAAGCCGCAGCTCACGCTGGTAGTCAGCCCACTGAGACTCCTGCAGAAAGCGCATCTCCTCCACGTAACTGTTGCCGTGCCGCTGTTGCCTAAAAGTTTCAATGGAGACACCCTCCGCCCTCAACTCTTCCGACAGGTGTTGCTCCCAGCTCCGTAGCGACTTCGCAATAATGCCCGACGTTGCGGTGTTTCCTCGGGTCACCGACGGATCATCAGCTGTGCGGCCACGTTTAACCGCCTCCGCGGAGGCCCCAAAAGCAGCTGTGCACGCGGGCCGATCACACTTTCGTCGACGAACGACGATGCTGCCACGCTCCAACGCAGCACACTCACGGTGCGTCAAGGCACTACCTCTCATCGTTTGCGCCGCGGCCTCCTCCAGTGGAAGCTTGAAGCTCCGATAAAAAGTCGGGTTCGCAGCTGAAAGCGCCTCGTCAAAGTTTTCCAAACGCGCAGAATTATCGCAAGAGCCTAGAACAGCAAGAAGCCGCGAGAATAAAAGTGAGTTGGAGAAGGTGGATAGAATGACACTGTCATCTGCGTCCAGCACACCCTTGCGGGTGGTGAATGGCTCCACATACTTTCCATCGTCAACGGGGTTGGTGTCTCCCACGTTGCGCTGCGAGAGCAACCGTCGGAGGCGCTGGTGACGCTCCATTCGTTTCATCGCCAACGCGTCGCAGCTGCCCTTTTCGGGGCTTGCACGCGGATGACTCGAGGGGGACAAAGAAGAACCGCTTGATGAGACCGACGCACTGCAGCTGGAGGACGAGTCCTCGGACTCGTTGCCACTCCCACTAAATGAGTTTTTGTCTTCGTCCTCGTGTGAGGCGGAGAGAGAGCGCAAGTGCGCCATGTCCTCCTGCAGTGACTGCTACAAGGCAACAAACACACAAAAAGAAAAAAATAATAATAAGCAATGCGACTGATTGTTACTAAAGAGATCACCCAATGCATGTATGTATATATGCTGCGCACACACCAAAATACTAAAAATAAAGTTAATGGCGCCACAGAGAGACACTGAAAGCCGCCATCTTCTCGTCTAGTGAAGTGGAGTCTGTAGGATGCCTAGGCATCTGCATCTACTCCTAATCGTTGCTTCTCTGCCGCAGTAAAGTACACCGCCAGAATACCTGAAACAAAGCGTTGAAGTTCCTCTAACATATTTGTAGCTACAGAACCCAAATTATGCCTCCCAACATGTGCACCAACGCTGCCAGAAAGGTGGCGCTGTGTGGGGAATGAAGTCTCTCGCGCGTTACTCGTCAGAGCATCTATAACTTGGCGCGCCTTCACGATGCGTTTCAGTAGAATTCCCATTTTCTGAACCAAGTCGCGGCGTGTCTGCAAAATAAACTCAAACGCATTTCGAAGTTGCTTTAGGTAACCGTCCTCCCCCGCGCCAAATGCTCCCATCCCGACCATGTCGGGTAGTTCAACGGTGATATTCATGTTTCGTAGAACGTTCTTGAATTCATCGACATCTGTCGGTAGTATTCTTCCTGCGTCACCAACTTCTAAAGCTCCCATAGCCGCCTGTTGTTGCTGCTGAGATGGACGCTGCGCAGTTGTAGCATTGAGAGTGGCACCGTTGCTCCCAGCCGGGCAAGCCCCAACGCTACCACCCCCGATACCCGTGTTGCCAACTCCAACAACAGCTTGCTTTGCATCGGTGGCGGAAGTTGGCGACAATGAAGGATTCACTTTTGCCCAACCTGTTCCCATGGCAAGGGTGGCACCTCCTGAGGTTCCTCCAGCCTCAGCTCGAGTGTCTGCCGCATTCATGCTGTTCAGTGAATTAAGAAGAACCGGCAAGCTCTTTTTGAAGCTAACAATATCGTCGTCCGACGCGGCTCCCTCCCTCTGAGCCAGGCTTAAAATCTGGTCAAGGAGGGGGCTGAAGCGAGATCCCACCTCTGGATGCTGAAGGTATGCAAGCAGTTGCTCATACGCCTGTGGATCACGATCGCGTAGGGCCTGAATAAACTGTACAAAGGGTCCATTACGTTCACATAGCAACGATTTTGTGTGCTCGTCGCACTCCATCTCAAACCGTTCGGGATTGCGCACCATCGTGAGATTAAGCAGCGCAGCCAGATGGAGATCCGTGACACTTTCTGCAACCCTTCGACGAAGGGCATTCATAAGTGCCGTCATGTCACGTTCCTCCTCCTCTTTGCGCCGGATAGTGTACTCCATGGAGACAAGCATGCCTCCCAAAACCTTACAACGCTTTCGCAATTCCTCCAATTCCTGCCGCACGGCACCCTCCGCGTTGGCGAGGAGTTTTTCATGCAGTTCCCGGTCTGTAGACCTTGACGACGTAAGTTGTCCCACCGCCGCGTGCAGACGCGCATTTTCGGCCTTCAACTGCGCCACCTCACCCTCGCGATCACGAAGCCGAATCTCCAGGTGTGAATTCTCAGTGCGAACAGACAACAACCGCTGCTCAACGCTCGCCTTTTCCGCAATCTTGGCAGAGAGCTGCGCCTTAGTCTGAGAGGCGTCGTGCAAGGCAGTGTGGTAGTCCGCGCGAAGCATGTTGGTCTCCCGCTGCGCTGCATCGGCGCGAGCGTTACTGTCCGTGACAGTTTTCTGAAATCTGTTCACGTCCTCTTCAAGCTCCTTTACGCGAGCTGCACGCGACGCGATCTCTGCGTCCTTTTCCTTGAGTACGTGTTCAAACGAAATCAACCGAAGACGCATTTCATGTGCCTCATCCTTCGTCTGTCGCAACTCCTCCTTTACATCTGCCACCCGACTAAGGGATTCCGCCACACGAGTGGTTAACTGTGCGTTCTCTATCGTCAACGCCCCCCTGGCGTCATGCACCATGGCCGCCTGATCGCATGGACGGATGATAGGTGGTGACTGACATGGCAAATAATATCCCGCCACATCCCACACATGAACCACACCATCATTCCCAATTGTCCAGATGCGTGCCGTCTCTGCGGCGTACACGCGTGAGGCGTAATGAATAAAGGCGTCGTGTGCCAGCTTCGCACGGCTAAGTTCTTCGCGTGTTTTGGCGGCAAACACAACAATGGCCCTGTCGTAGGATGTTACTAATACTTTTCCACTAACCGCTAGCATGGACGTAACAGCACCGTCACCAACTGAAAGTCGCCCAGTAAAGCCCATAGATGCCGCAAGGGCGTACACGCTAACAGTGCCGTTGCGTCGTCCCACCCACAGCGTTTCTGTGCTCGTCTCAGCGAGAAGACTTGTGACGGCAACAGCGTCTTGTGTGTGCTCGTACACCGCCTCCCCGCTACGGGGGTCCCATAACTGCACAACGCCACTGCGATCGCCGCTAACAATGAATCCCGCGGCAACTGTCACTGCTGTCACAGGCGCAAGGGCGACAAAAACTGTCACCTGCCTCTTTGTAAACGGGTTCCACTGCACGATGCGACCAGTTTCCGAGCCTCCTAGCACCGAAAAGCCGTCAAAGAAAAGTGACAAAATTGGAGCCGTCGCCTCCACACCTAAAACTGTCATAGACTGCTTCCACCGCCGCCCAGATGCATCAAAGACATGAACCACCCCAGTGATCGTGCCCGCCCAAACCTCACCATGCACAAGTGCCATGGACTTGAAATGTACACGCTGGTCGCTTTCACCAACAGCAACACGCTCCAGTATGCTCCCTCGCTGGGCGTCGCACACCGCAATGCCGCCCTTCAACTCTGCCACCCAAACGGCATCACCAGCAACACAGCAGCAACGCGCCCCACACTTGAAGCTTTCCACTGGACTCATGTCGGACGCATGTTTTACGATCGTCCCTCTAGTTGCACTAAGTGTCATATTCCCTCGCAGGTTTTCTACTTATCTATAAATTATCCAGCGACAAGAACTATTTTTTTTCCCCCTTTTTGTTTTCCTCTCTACCGCAGGAAGCAAAAAAAAAAAAACACTGTCAATGACACCTAACAACAACAAAACGAAAGAAACACTGTGGGGAACGTAAATGCGGAACAGTAAGATAAAAAGGAAAAGAAAAAGGAAGAAACAGTTTGGGTGTCTTTCGTCGAACTCCTCCATGGCAGGGCACATTATGTAAAATTTATTACCCACCTTCGATGGCTCTCCATATTGTTCCCTGTTTGCTCCCTTGTACACACAGACGATAGCGTAATACAGGCATCAAAGGCGAGTCACGCTCGCCATCACACCCGTACCACCGAGCCGCACCCCGGGTGAACTTGAATAACTGGGTAGTGGTAATATTTCTTCATCGCACTGTCATACTGCGGTATCATGCGCAAGCGACCCGTCACGAGGAACCGTTCGCCCTCCTTCAATTCCTTTTTTAGCTGCTCACAGAAGGAGCTATCAAAAACTCTTACTGTGTGAAAGTCCTTATCCGGGTCTCCAGGAGAAGGACCCTCGAAGTCTGTGATCAATGTAAATTGTACAACCTTCTCTTCAAATACGTAGCCCTCCTGAATGTTCTGCACAGGGCCCAACACAACGCAATGGTTGACGCAGCGCCAGTGAGCCGCCACATCTCCTTCTTCTGGTGCGTTGGGGGCGACGTCAAGGTGGTACTGTGGTGCCTGAGGAAGAACAGACTCCTGGCTATGAACGTAGTGAGTACCCGTCATGGACCTTGCTGCGTCATCGGTGTTACCCCCAAAAATGGTGGTCGCCGCCCCCGCGATGGTAGTGCTGTGACTTGCCGCCCGCGTACTAGCCGTGCTTGTAGAGGTCGTTGGCATTTCCATGTTATGCTTGGCTTGGTAATGGTGCTGCAGAGCTGCTTCTAGACGGAACGTTTTCTGGCAAATGGTGCAGACAAAAAGTTTCTTTTCAGCATCCTCATCTGTCACGAAGCTTTCTGTCTCGTTACCGTTTGCCCCGGTAGGGATTGTAGCTCCCGGTCCTGGCGGCGATTTCAGAGGCACAGCCGATGCAACTCCAAGAGGAGTTGCAAACGGTGCGGCGCCCCCAAGAGGCGAATACTCCATGCCGGGAAATCCCGTTGGTAGCTGCGTGGTGGGCCAGACGGCTCCGGTTGACGCCATCGAGGCAGCAGGGGTGACATCTCTGGTCTGTGAAGACTTGCTTTTTACCTCGTCTGGCTTAACCTCCTCAAGTTTGCCCGCCCTGAGCACCATCGCCTTCGCGTGCCCAGCGTGTTTCGTCATGATGTGATGGTTCAAGGCGTTAAGCAGCCGAAACGACTTCCCACACTGGCCGCATTGATATGCGGGAGTCTCCATCTTTGGAGCGTGCAGCGATGATGTTCCTCCGTAGCAGCGAGCTGACAGACTAAGCAGCGGCAAGTAGAATTGTCCACCCCGCGAGAGTCCCGCTCGACGGACACACCGTGACAGATGCAATGGAATTCTCTGCATTTAACTTCTACACCTCGTTGCGCCTCTTTGGTCAATTTTTTTTCTTTTTTGCACTTTCCAGCCACCGTCGCTGAAGAACAACAACAAAAAGCATACATATATATATATATATATATATGGCCGACAACCCACACACCACAAACATACATAAAAGCAGCAGCAACAACAACAAGCAGACACACGCACCGGGAAAAAAATACATGGAGTCGCACTGTGTCTACGGACAATTTATTACTCGTGCCTTGTCTTAGTTTTATTTCACTCTTCTATCAACCCCTCGCCCGTCCCCCACCAACTCCATCGGTCTCACTCCAACCCTGCGTACGACTCCATTTGCTCTCAAGCGCATACGGGGACAAAGACATTCTTGGCGCGCCACACACACAACACCGTCTGCAAAAACAAAAGCAAAGCCGATTGCCCATCCAAACTGCTGTTGCCTCTGACGTCACCAGCACTAGCTGCCTCAACAGGTGGAAGAGGCACGCCATTCATGAGATCGAGACACTCAAACTCAAGGCCTGCCACAAGCATCGCGTTCCCCTCGCTGACATTCAACGCGACATCATCCACGTTGGCTCCTTCCAAAAGTACCCGAAGCATATTTGCACACCATGCTTCCCCCATGTCTCCCGCCGTCTTTTCCCCCCAACACACCGTCAGTGCTGTTATGCGGCGTTTTTCGACAACCGTTGTAATTTCAAACTGAGTGTGGCTCTGCATCAAGTACAGAATGACCTCCGCAGGAATGCGTGCGTCAGCGCGAACGTCCTGCTGATATTTCAGCAGATCCGTTACGGTAACCGCGACACACGTCGTGAACTTGGGCATAGAAAACATCCAGTCAGCCGAGCGCAAACGGTCCACCTCCTCACGCAACGTCTTCGAGGCTCCGGCGACCGGCATACGCCCCTCACCGTCCACGATGGGTGTATCCTCCTGCGGTGTGCTGGCAAGATCCAGCATAAAAACGCCTTCAATCGGAGCAAGGAGTGCTTTTGGCCCATGCTTCTTCGTCTCCTTACTTTTCGGGTAAAGGAACACGGAAGGTTCCATTTCCCACGGCGCACTGTGTGAAATAATTTCCGCACCATGACGAAAGAAAAAGTCTAGCAGCGCACGCTGTGTAGAGTGCACCATATCGTCAGTATTATCGGTATCGTTGTTATTGTGGTGGTCGCCGCTGCAGCGAACCTCAGGCATAACGCCGGAGAGCTGCAGCGTCGTGACTGGTGAAGAAACCGAGCCAATAGACGAGGTGGTGAAGGAGACGTACCGGCCTTCCGGGCGAAGGTAAGTGCTGATGCGCTCGCGACATGACGCGACAAGCAGAGTACAGTGGTGACACGCGATGTCGCGCTGCACCCGCATCGCGGAGCCTGTGATTTTTTTCCCATCAAGAAACAAGTCATGCCGGCACGTTGTGGTCAACCGCTCTGGCCGAATGCCAAAGACGCAGCAAAGAAACAGGCGAACAACTTGAATCGTCCGCTCCGGGTGGTACGCATCACGATGCGTGAAAAAAGAGATACACACATTTCCCGTGTCGTGGTACACCGTCCCCCCACCGGAGCTCCGCCGCGCAACAGTCACGCCGTCGCGCCTCGCAGCAGAAACCGCAACCTCCTGCAGGTAATTCTGATTGCGTCCAACAACCACGCACGGACGGTTCACGTACGAAAACAGCAACTGCTGACCAGGCGGAAGGACAACACCACGCAACAACGCCTCCTCCACCGCAAGGTTTTCAAAGATGCAACGCGAGTCTGACACAAGCCCCACACTCGCTCGGTTTGAAGTCAGCTGGCGCTCCGGGTGTGCGGCTGCCGCATGGCGTGCGATAAAGGCAGACAACGTCGTGGCGGGAAACAAACAGCATTTCACATGCCGCATCGCATTCGCGAGTCTCACCTCTTCTCCTCCCCCACCACCCTCGTCCCGTCTTTTGTTGTGGACGGTTTTGCCACCAGAAAGCAGACGGGTCGGCAGCACCACGCAGACCAAAAGACAAAAAAAAAAAAATGAACAAAGAACAAAGAACAGTGTCCAGACATGTTCGAAGAGTGGCAGAAAACGATGGCAAGTGAACAACTCATCAGCTCCAAGTAAAAAAAAAAAAAAAAAAAGCACAAGCAAAAATTCTCACCACGATGCAATCACTCTTCGCTTTCTTCTTCCTCATCACAGAAGACACCTCTACATGCAGACCACGTCCTGCCAAATCATAATGACAAGAGCGGGCAAAAGCGAGCACACGCACAGACAAAAAAGAGGCGTTACTCATACCTGTTTGGAGGCTCGGAAGGTACCGCGTCTTTGGCCGACACCTCCGTCGCAGTGTTGCTTTGTGAGCGGCGAAGGAGAAAGAGGGCGAGGTGGTCCACCGGATTCGCGGGACGTTGACGGCACAAATCCTCCAGCCCCTCCGTCAGCACCGCCATCACAGTGCTGTCAAGGTAGTCTGGCACACTCGGCAACTGTGCCGGCTCGTCTAACAAGACCTGCGTCGATGAGTCCGCCTCACCACTTGCCATGGCTCTAATTCTTTAAGGAGAGGGAAAAAAAGTGCGCCCACTCACTCCCGCTTTCCTCCCACGTTTCTTTTTTTTTTGCCCTCTCTTTGAACTCGATGCTGCGCGTCCTTCGATGAGCAGCGATCGTCGTGTTTTCCCTGCTGTAATCGCAACAACGCACACGCACACCAAAATAACAGCAAAGAAAAAAAAACTGGGCAACGAGAAAAAGAGAACGCGGACAACGGTGCCGCTGCAGGAGACACGTTGTCATCGTCACCACCACGCAACGCCGCCGCAGACACAAGCTGTCAAAACAACGCACATCAAAAAATCGTTTGTGTAGAATCAATGATTAGGAGAGACGTTGCCTGACGGATGCCATCCGCGAAGGCACAACTTCACGGCGTTGGTTTCTAATTCAGCCTGCACAAGAAGAAAGCTAAAAATCCGTTAGCTCCCTCCTCCGCTCCCATCATTATTATTACTATTTTTTGTTCCTTCCTTCTTTTTCCCTCGCCTTTGGAGCAATGACACTTTTGGAGTCAACTGGTGACAACAACACCAGGAGCTGCACGGGGAAAAGAAAAAAAAAACGATGGGAACGGAAACGTAAAGATGAAATGCAGCAATAAGCGGCAAAGTAACCAGACCACTAGAAATCAAGACACTTCCGTATCCGATTTTCATCTTCCTTTCAGCCGCGTTAATTTTTTTTTTTTTACGGTTATTTATGTTTATTCATTTCTTCCTCTTTGAGGTGGTTGGGGCTCGCGCGTCGTTGGGACGTCTAAAAGGTCCTCCCAGCATTAGTTCCCCCTTCTTTCCCGCATTATATCCCTCCTTCCTTCCGTCTTCCCTGAGGAGTTCACGTCAGTTGCCGGCGCTGTGCAGGAATGTCGTTGTGGGGAAAGGGAGAGGACACCGCTCCCGCTGCTTCTTGTGGTTGTTGCGTTCTCCTTCGACCGTCCGCGTCCACGCCTTCCGACTTACAGGTAGTCCGTCAAAAAGTAAAGGCAGGCGTACTCAATGGCGAAGCAACCACCAGCGTCTGTCAGGAGGAGTTGTATGAACCGTCTACGGAACTCGTCTGACGGGAAGGCGACAAACTCAAACATGGCATTGCCCTCCGGATCTGCCTCGGACGCAAAGTAAATGACGACCAAACTGAGGAAGATCAGTGCGTAGAATAAGGGCTTATTCCTTCGCAGGCTCTGCATAAACGGTTCACCGCGGTAGTTGACCGCAAATGTAACTCCACCAATAAGTGTGGTTAGCAAAAACATTGCGGAATTCAACAGCGTCGGTTTGAACTCCCCCTCAAAGCCACTCTGCCGCATATTTGCCACCTCCGTGCTGTCCACCTCCTCCACCAGCTTCACAGTTTGCATCATGCTATACAGATGCAGACCAAACTGCATAAAAATGGTGCAGATCATGTAGGGATGAAATACACGTGTAATCGGTCGTTGTGGACATAACGTAGGCATTGGCTGACTGCGTGACATGCATAGGAAGCAGACAGACAAGATGACACCGGACAAGACCATTTGTTTTTCACCCAGCTTGACTCCATCTGTATGTAAAACAGACATGGAGTAGGCCGACGTTAGACAGTTAAGAGCGAGAATCTTGTACATTTGCAAAGTCGTTACGAGTGTGCTTCGCCCAAGGCGCACAATATCACAGACGGACATTAGTGCCTTCGAGCGACAGGTGAATGGAGCTGCTATGGAAGCATCACCCAGCTTAATTTGCGGAGGTCCGCCAAAGTCCATCTCATCCTCATTAAAAAGGGATTGCATGAGAAAGTCTGAGGTGGAGCTGTCTGGTGGGGGCGGCATAGCGGCCTTATCGGCAAGTTTCTTCTGCTTCATCTCCTCTATCTGTTTATTCCATTTCCCAATTTGAAAAATCTCTGCCTTGCGCCGCGCCTCTGCCATCTTCCACCGCATCTGCACCATAAACGGGGCATCCTCAGACGGTTTCGGAGGCAAAACGGTAAACTTAAATCCTGGTGGCAGCTTGTGCTCTGGCGGCACATCCGGCTCATTGTGTGACTGGGGTGAGTTGTCCACGATCTTGCCGTCACTCTTCTGCGGTGCCACAGCAGCGGCGTTCAAAACGGCAACGCCGGCGTGAGCCTGCTTTAACGCCCCAACATCGTTCGTGCCATCCCCTGCCATGAGAACGAGGTGATCTTTCTTTTTGAGGTCCGTCACAATGTCTTCCTTCTGCGTTGGGGCACAGCGCGCCCAGACGGCTATGTGCTCGTTGCATGCCGCGATGAGTGTCGTCATGCTCGCTGGTGAGAGATTTTCCGCATTTACGCACAGATCCCACTCCTCCTCTGTGGGAGTCGTGTGTTTGCGAGTGTGCACAAATGTTTTGCGTAGAATGGCGCTCTGGTCAAGCGTGATCAATTCCCCCGTTGATGCATCGCACCATTCAATGGCACCACTTCCACACTTCGCCCCGCGTGCAACAAGCTGTCGGCGGCAGCGTAAAATCCCCACATCTTGCCCAACCGATATGGCGGTTCGCACACTGTCTCCTGTAATAATAACGCAGCGGTGGCTTCCGTTTTGCAGCACTGAAATCGTGTCCTTTGCATCCTTCTTTAATGGGCACTCGTACACAGCAAGACCGGCAAAGATGAGATCCTTTTCACAGTCTTCGCGTTGTAAATGATGAATAGCAGTCTTCGATCGTTCCTCCTCTCGTAGAGGGCGGGCGGCAAGCGCGATGACGCGGTAGCCGCGGGACGCATGGGTGTCCGCCACCTGGTGGTACTCCGGCGGGACGCTCTTGCACAGGTGAGCGATGGCCTCGGGTGACCCCTTCGCCACCACATACTTCCCCTCTGGGGTGTTGACTACACATGACATGCGCCGTAAATTCGCCGAAAATGGGAAGCGTGAGAGGATCATGTACTGCTTATTGGCGTCGATGTTATTTTTCTTGGCCTTCTTGGATTTTCCAGCGCCGCAATTCTTCCCTTCGCCTTCCACCGCGCCACTGTCCTTAGGCAGTGGTGGGTCGTACACGATAGTGTCGTCCAAGTTTACCCTGTAGCCCAGCGCCCCGAGAGCGGCCTTTTCCATGGCATCCCCAGCCACCGTATCGACCCCCTCCAGCTGCAGCAGTGAATGGCATGTCACCAACACCACCTCAGCCAATTTTGGTATCTTTTTAAGTTGATTCAGCAAACCATTCCCATCTGCCATGTCCACGCCACCAAAGAGCATCTCATCAGTTGTAAGGGTGCCCGTCTTATCAAAGCAGCAGGTGTCCACTTTGCCTGCAAATGGAATACGGAAGGGCTCAGTACAAAACACCTGCAGTCTGACAAGCGAGAGCAGCGATGTGTTGACAGCGAGGGACAACTCCATCGGCAACTCTGGCGGAACAACCGCCGTAATAATTTGAACGCAAGACAAAAACAACTTCCATCGACTACGATTTGGATCCTCCAACCCTCGTTTAAGAAGATAGCCAGCAGCTGCAAGAGCAAATACCACAAGAACCCCAATAAAAGCAAAGGATTCTCCACTGTTCTCACTTACACGCCCCTGACTGTGAAGGATGGTACGCAGCAACTGTCCCTGCTTTGTTTCAAAGCCAGTTTTAAGCACAACAGCGAGAGCCATACCACGCTCTGTATCGCTCTTACCATATGGGCCATTGCTAAGTAACAGCTCTGTGCCCGAAAACAGAAGGTGGCGACCGTGCTTTTTCATATCTAGAGGAATTTCAATCCAATCAGGTGCCTCTTTAAGCTGCGGCGTTGACTCACCAGTCAAGGTTGCCTCATTCACGATGCATGTGCCGCGCACAATTATGGAATCCACTGGGCAGGGGGCATTGCTCTCCACCACCATGAGATCCATCGGCAACAGCTCGTTTGTCTTGATGCGTTTCTCCTGTCCTTGTCTCACTACTGTTACTTCACGCACCGGCACCTCCGCCATATCTCGTAACGTTTTCATGTTTCGGATGCGTTGCATCACAACTGTGCACTCCATACCCACCATCATCACCCCGGTAAAGAGGGAGTAGTACCAGTACTCATCCAGGCACCATAGCAGCACGCAAAACATTTGAAATACAAAGAAAGGAGCCAAGGCATGATCCACCAGGAGAGTTTGAAAATCTGGAATCACCACCTCCATCTTGTTTGGGCCAAAGCTATCAAGCTGTTTTTCGCACATGGTGGGGTCACTCAACCCTTGCCAATCCAGGTAGTGCGGTAGGAGCTCCTTTACAGGAAAGATCGGTTTGACAAACCGTCCCGTCTTGGCGTCAAGCTTCCATTTTCGCTCCTGAAACACAAAGTAAGTCGGGTACTCATCAGTAAACTGAATCAGTGGCACAATCTCCGACTCCCCTTGGTGCTCCCGCGTGCAAACAAGCACATGCGTCGCCGACTCCATGTGCTCCTGGGTCACACTCCGGAAGAGAATAACGGCACGGAAGCGTACGGACCAGATGGTAAAGAGGGACAGGAAGCCATGCAAAAAAAGCACCACAGGAGCGCAAATAGCGTGGAAAAAGTCAATGTATGTCGAGTGCACGAGATACGTCATGCGGTCCCACACCAGTTCAGGGTCCATGTAAAGCATAATGGATACCGCGTATAGCACCACAAACGGCCACACGGTCACCCATGTTGACCAATGCCGCCGCCGCAGCAGACGCAGCTCACGAATGACGTTGTTATTTGTAATCATGGCAAAGTCCCTAAGCAAGACGCCACACTGCGGCTAGTCAAAGGAGGGCCCCGGTAGAAGAAAACAAAAAAAAACGGACTAATAATGACAATTATGGGAACACAGAAAAGAAAAAGGACGGCAGTGCACACCCTGTCTTTACTACTTGTTGGCTCCCGTTCCCCACGGTATTCGGCCCCCCCTCCCCAGCTTTGGCTGGTTGTGTGACCGTTTCCCTTCTTACTTTTCTACCTATCCCTCTCCACGTTAAGTACACTGCCCCAAGGTTCTTAACTGTTCTTCTCCTTCCCTCCTTTTTCTCTCCTCTTACGTGGGTGATACCCGCTAGATGAGTTTGCTCGTTACCCTGGGTTTAGGTGTGTGTGTGTGCGTGTGTGTGGCACTTGGAAGTTCGGAAGCAAACAAGTTGCCGTCGCTTACACAGCAAAAGCAACAGAAATAAAGAGACTGCAACCAGGAAGCCACAAGAGAGAAGGGTGGCACGACAAAATTGATAGTGATAGAAGAAGGCGGAGAAAGACGGAGACACACACTCACAAAAAGAGAAAGAGCTATGATACCACCACCCCCGGCAACAACGACGGACCGCACCAGTCATGATCACTATGGCAGACACTCGCGCTCGGAAGGAGTCGCAAACACCGTCGCCGTGCTCAGGCACACACTAGAAGAAGCAGCGCCTTTGTTTTTTTTATTTTTTTATTTTCCATTTTTGAGACAACTTTTAAAGTTTCAGTCAAACATGTGCTCACACGTCAATGCCTCTGCATTTCTCATGTGGGGTGCGTTGTATGCCGGTGTCAGGAAGGGGTGAGGGAGGCACATATACATACATGCATACACATATGCATCTTGAGTCGAGATGAACATGATATCGGCACCGCAACAAATAGTAATAATAACCGCAAGGCACCAAGGCAAAAATAAGAGGCAAACATAAAAACAAAAAAAGGGAGAAAATGGAGTAACAATAAAGCGAAGATGATCACCGTTCCTCCCCAACCGCATGCGCTATCTACAACGAAGGAGCCGCACGGCCTCCTCACTCCCTGAAGACGCCGCCATCTCCAGCCATGCGCGTGATTTGGTCTGAAGATCCACGATGGTGCGTTGGTCACATGTGTCAGATTTGACGTCGCCTGCCATTGCCGCTGCCTTCCACAAGAGCTTTCCCAGGTTCAGCTGGGCCATTGTGTGCCCCAGGTCCGCAGCCGCTTTATACCACTCTGCAGCCTCACCCCAGTCGGACTCCAGGATGTCGCCACCAGCACTCTCTACACCGTCCTCGTACATCGCCCCGAGTTCAAACATTGCGGGGGCGTAGCCGGCATCGGCGGATCGCTCAACCCACGTGAGCGCCGCCTCCAAGTCCTCCGGCACCCCAATCCCATCGCGAAGAGAAAGACCGATAAGAAGCATTGCCCCCGCATGTCCCTCAGCCACCGCTTCGTCTAAAAGATAAAGAGCCTCCGCAACGTCACTTTCATTCGCTCTACGCTTCAGTAAAACCTCTGCAAGTGCTGTGTATATCAGTGATCGACCTTTTTCATTTCGACTAGGTGTACAGTGGTGTTGACAAAACTCTCGCAAAATATCTATCGTGGCTGCATCGGTCGTGGACTCACACGCCTTCACAAGCGCTGTCACATGTGGATAGACTGCATTTGGGGCCTCCGCTATGCGTCGTCTTGTGAGGACGACAGCCTTTCGTTCCTGACGCCGTCGTCGCAGCTCTGCTAATACTTGCATTAAATCATTGGGGCCAACGGCGGATGCCACCTCTTCTACATGCAGCAGGTACTGCAATCGCTCCTCCAGCTCACTACGGTGCAATGGCACTACTGCCGCGGCCGCGGCGCGGACAACGGGGGGCTCCTTTGCCCGACGAACACTGCAACCCGTTTGCGGAACGGACGGTTTCTTCACACTAAACTTTGGAGTGTTGTGTGTTGCCGCACGCTGCATTATGGAAACGGTTGGTTGAGTCATCCGCTTCCAACGCGCGACGGAAGTCTTCCCCAGTGAGGGCACACCCGCTCCCTGCAAACTACAACTCTATCTGGGACCAAAGACAAAGCGGGTTATAGACGCGTGTAGAGGCACGGAAGACACACTTGAACACACTTCCTCACACACCACGAAGAGAGATGGCGAAGAGTACCGTCTTACCAAAGTAACAATGCAGACACAAAATAAAAATAGTAAAGAGAATCAAAGACCCCCATACAGCTAACGCTCAAACATGTAGTAGTAGGCCCTGCGGCTCCGACATGCCCCGCACCACCATCGCGAACACCATGAGCCGCAGTATCCCTCAAACCACTCACGCACGCACTCACACGCTATCTCTCTCTCTCTCTAACTCTCCTCTCGCGCCACCCTAAATTGGATTAGAAGGCGAGATACATCCTTTAAAAAAAAAAACCTTCACAACCGTGCGGAGTTCACCATACGGCTTAAAATGCTCCACAAGACACAGAAGCACACTACAAGCAGCAGCAGGGAACACAAATAGATACTGTAGGACCTTGCGACAATTCCAGCATAAAGACACAGAAGAGTGAGGAGCAGTGGAGCATATACAAGTAAGAGGCGTCGTCTACATGTGAAAACATCCTGGGGCAATGAGATAAAAAAAGCCGAAGGGAAGAAACGAGGCGACGCATAGGCGGGCGAAAGGATAAAGCGGCTGGTACTCAGAACATTGAGTGCCCGCATCATCATGGTGTAGGCTATGATAGTAAAGCTTAAAAATACAAGCGACGACACAGTGGCCCAGAAAGCACCTTTTCGCATCTCAGATGAGACTTCTGTGCAAAGCGTGACGGATGCTAGCAGCAGGGACACGAGTGCCGCCGTCGCGTAACACGCAGAGACGCGGTACAGTCTGCGGAGTTCACTATTCTGGTCCAGCTGCCGTTGGTTGAGCATGGCAAAAAAGTCCATTTGCACGCACTAATGCCGCGTCCGTTCTCGCTTCCTCCCACACCGGCCGCGATAAGAGGCAGGCTGTCAGAAGAGCCAGAGATGCAACCCGCCAAAAAACAACAACAGAAAGGGGAAGGAGAAAAGGCACAACAAAATCTCAACCAAAAAACTCCTCGTTGCTATCAGCAAATATAAGCCTCTCACACGTCTCCAAAGCGCGTCGCACCCGTCGCTGCCGCTCTGATGGTGGCGAGTAAACGTCTCACAAGGTTGTGGGGCGAGTCAGATGCACAGCCTCGCACAGTCAAATTTCTAATCCGTCTGTGTGGAGTCCACAGACGCTCGCGTGGTTTGTGAAGGCCCACAAGCAGGCACTCAACCGCGAGAAAGTAAGGTTCTAGCAGAAAGATCAGCAAAAAGTAAAAAAGAGCAGGAATACGCGCCACCCAGAGAGAGAGAGAGAGAGATAAAGAGAAAGAGAGGGGAAAAGCGGGGAAAGCACCACCAGGGGTGATGGTGGAAGGGGGGCGGGGACAATTTTACTTCAGTGGCGTTGTCATTGTGCCTGACCCAAAATAATAATAATGACAAATAAGATGCTAGTAGGCTACTGCCTCGTTGGAGAGGCTCCCCCACGTGCGGAGCGGGAGGGATTCATTTGAGATACGCGGCCTCTTTTTTGATGTTGTCGTTTGCAAAGATATAAACCTCTGACTCGTCTTTGCTCTCACCCAACGCCGTTGCGCTGCTTCGTTTGCCAGCGCATTGGCGTGACTGCAACGACGCTGCGTCGCTGCTGTGCACAAAGTCATTTACAATGGCCCGACCACAGATCTCAACGGGAATGCCCCGCAAAAACCAATTCAAAATCTTCTCGTTGAAGCGTGTCTTCGCGCCGCGGTCGAGCAGGCCGGGGCGGTACAAGCTCAGGCGCGGAAACCGCAGCGCCTCCACGGCGGCATCAGCGCGACCCTTGACTTTACTGTAGAGTAACCAAGAATTTTTATTGGCAAACTGTGCGCTGACCTGCGCGTAGGTGACGAGAGTTTGACCGCTAAATTCACGCAACGCCTCAGCGAAGGCAACAACGTAGTCGTAATCACACCGCGCAAATGCCGCAGCACTCCCCGCATCGCGACGTGTGGTGCCAAGGCACATCGCAGCGTACTTATGTCCGCTAAAGAGCTCGTTATAATGCACCGCCTCGGGGTCCTCACCGCTGTCCACATTTGCTGAAATGTTTGCCGTGGCGCCCGCTTGTCGCGCCTTTCGACGCTGCCAGAATCGCAAAAATTCCTCCCAGTCAACACTAACAGGCATCAGCCGTGTTAGCTGCTCCTTCGTTATCGTGTCTGGGGCGCTTGCCTCCGAGGCCTCCGAGACTACGGTGAGCCCAAAGAGAGCAGCGGGGTCGGAGAGCGATGATGACCGCGTTAGTGCAAGAACGCGTGCAAACTCATCCCGCTTCAGCGCCTCACGCACAACACATCGGCCGATGGCGCCTGTGGACCCAGCCACAATGAGCGACATCTGTCTGTGTTGTTGCTGTTGTATATGCTTTGTTTTGTCTTTTTTTTTTTCTATATTTCCTCCTCCCCCTTCACCTCTCAATGCTCACAGACCACTAAGATTGCAATGGAACGCTAAACCCAAGCAACAAAAACAGGGAGAGTAAGACAAGAAGAAAGTACAACTGAAGTTGTTTGTAAGGCTGCTGTGGACAAAAACAACGGAATACACAAACAACTTGTCATACCGCAGTAAACTCAGCAATGACAACTAAAAGAGCCAGCCGCCACGGGTGCGTATGCGTTGGTAGCCCTCCTGTGAGCATGCAGAAAGAAAGAGTGAGGGTGCTTGCCCGCGGCTATTTTGAATGCAAAGTCTCCGTGAGAGCTGCCTGAAGTTGCCAATCCCGACGCTGTTTTCTGGGTGAGTGCAGCAGCGCCACGATGCTCCACCGCCCCTGTTCCACAAGGATGGTTGGAAACAATTGTTTTTTCCCACCCTCCGCCACCTCGAATGTTTTCAGCCGCCCAATCACCCGCACAACAGAGCCCTCCTCTAGTATGCTTTTTAGGGCCTCCGTGTACGCCTCGTCGCCCAAGCAGCGGACGGTGTAGTGCTCCTTCACAAGCTGCGGTGCGGGCGCCACGGTGTTTTTGGCCGCCGCCCCACCAACCCTGTTGTGAGGCTCGAGCAGTGAAGACGTTAGAGTGAACTGATAAACGCTCGTCTGATCAAGAAACCCCATGTGCACATCATGCAACGCGCCAACCAGCGTCACGCGATTTAGTGGCCGAGGGAACAGAGGCCGCAACGTCGAGGTAAACATCGCCGCAGCTCCCCTACAAACAACCACGCCGGCCTCTTCTGCTTATTTTCAGGCAAACCGAAACAGAAACGAAGCAACGCGATGGGGAGAAAAAACAAATCCACTAAAAAGTGCGGTAACGACACAGCAGGAAACACGGGGAGAATTGTCACAGGAGTCCACCATCACCACGAGAACAAACAACAAAGCCAAAAACAAAAAAATGCTGCGGCACTCGCCCCCAAAAGGAGCAGTGCGCCTTGCTGCTCACCGCATGACATGAACCACATGGTGCATCCCAAATGCCCACAGACAAAAATGTCATCTCTCCACAGGCAAGCAAAAAACGGCTGCCAAAAAAAAAAATACAAAAAACGAAAGCGGCCACAATGAAAAGTAAAATGTCGATAGAACAAGCATAACTCTACTCGAGGTAGCTGCTAATCACCATGCGTTTCCACTCCTGAAATAACTCACGTTCGACACTTCGACGTGAAGGATCGCAGGACGCAGAGGAACTCCCACTCACCCGGCATCCCGCGTCCGCGCTGTTAACGATGGTGGAGACGCCAGGACGCATAGGCGACACGCATCTCCCCCTCCCGTCCGCTGCCAAATAACGTTGCTCACCGTGGAGTTCCTGCTCTGGCTGCATCCCAGAGTGGGGCCGACCGAAGTGAGTCTCAATGAGCATCTTCAACTCTTCGTTTTCCTGCCGTATCCGCGCATTCGTCCGCGCGATCATGTCCACCTCCAGCTGAAGCTCCTGAAAGCGCAACTGGCTCTCGTGGACCTTTTTCCAATCGATTTTCAGAGAACGCAACTTTCCCCGAAGTTCGTCGTTCTCCCTGCGCAGCTTCCCATTCTCCTCCGCCTGCTGGGTGTTTGACCGTACCAACTCTTCTAGATCAACGAGACGCTCCTGCTGACAGTTGGAACTTTCGTCACTATCTACTGGGTCCTTTGTGACCACGCGCAGCAGCTCCGCCCTAAGCTGTGATATCTCCTGAGTCAACGTTTCCCGCTCCTTCTCATACTTGTGTAGCAGCGTCTGTTTCTCCAGATGGAGCGCCTCGAGGTGCTCGCGCTGCTTCGCTGCCTGCTCTGCCTGAAGGCACCGCTGCTCCGTCATAAACGCAACAATGTCCTCATGGAGGCGCTGAATGGCAGCCGCAATTATGGGCGGAAGCGCCTGGGTCCGCGCAACAAGTTCATCCAGCGGATGCTGCGGTTCTGCAACACTCTCGTGCAGGAAGAATTCGTCCGCCGGCACCTCCTCTACACAGCCCTTATGTATGGCCTGCCTCAACCGCTCCATGTGCGTCAGCAGCTGCTGCAGCCGTTCAGTCAGAAGCTGGATGCACACTTCTGCGACTCTCAAGTTTTTCAGCCTGGAGACGATGAGACTCCGCTTCGGCTACAAGTGCTTCATACTGTTTTTGCCTCTGTTCATTAAGTTCCATAGTTTTTGCTCAGAGAGGGCGTGTTCCCCCGCGCACGCCTCTAGCAAGCGCTCCTTCTGCTTCAGTTTTTCAAGCTGCGACTGTGAGTCCGCTAACTGCAGCTGCACCATGTCAATTTTTTCCTGCAACTCCTCCTTTGCAGTTTCAAGCAACTTGCAGCGCTGCGTCTTCTCGTCAAGATCGCTTTTCAGCTGCAACGCCTCGTCTGCAACGCGACGGCACTCACTCACGCCGCGTTGCAGCCAGTCCCGCAGCTCATCCCGCTCACGTGTTAGTTGAAGGAGCTCCTCCCGCTTCGCACCTATTGGATCCAGCGATTCGGTGGTGATTTGCTTTTGACTCCTGCGCAGGGCCTGAAGCTCATCTTCCAGTTGCTTTCGTCGCGCTTGCTCCTGCGCCAGCCGCCCAAGCAGCTGGTCGATAGAACACTGGAGACCCGTCTCATCGCCTCCGCCTTGCGGTGTGCCTGCAACCTCATCAAGCGAACTGGCCGATGAATCAAGCGACATGGTGGTCATCTGCAGCTTGAGGGTGTCGAGCTCGCGGCGAATGGCGTCGATCTCCTTCTCGGCAGGCTCAGCGTGCGCCATACACCGTCCTGTCCCTCTTTTTATTCTTTTCACCTTGCTTCTTTGACTGTTTTAGCTGACGCAATTCCGCGTCTCCTTCTTCTTGTCCCGCTACCCAAACACTGGGGCGAAGCAGCAACAACAACACCAACACCGCTGTGACTGCTCCTACGGACCGCACTTCACTTGGACGCGGAGGCAGGTGCGGACGCAAATCTTCCTTCACCTTCAAAA
>NW_021705981.1:29852-30562 GCF_003719475.1 Trypanosoma rangeli
CAGGGCCTGAAGCTCATCTTCCAGTTGCTTTCGTCGCGCTTGCTCCTGCGCCAGCCGCCCAAGCAGCTGGTCGATAGAACACTGGAGACCCGTCTCATCGCCTCCGCCTTGCGGTGTGCCTGCAACCTCATCAAGCGAACTGGCCGATGAATCAAGCGACATGGTGGTCATCTGCAGCTTGAGGGTGTCGAGCTCGCGGCGAATGGCGTCGATCTCCTTCTCGGCAGGCTCAGCGTGCGCCATACACCGTCCTGTCCCTCTTTTTATTCTTTTCACCTTGCTTCTTTGACTGTTTTAGCTGACGCAATTCCGCGTCTCCTTCTTCTTGTCCCGCTACCCAAACACTGGGGCGAAGCAGCAACAACAACACCAACACCGCTGTGACTGCTCCTACGGACCGCACTTCACTTGGACGCGGAGGCAGGTGCGGACGCAAATCTTCCTTCACCTTCAAAAGCAAGCAAGGCGCCAAAGAACTTATGCACCACGTGAGTTGTTCACCAGGGACGCATACAGAGGGGTCAGGAATGCACACGGGCGCAGGCAGCCACAGACACACAGACGCAGCGGCAACTGAAAGGGGAGAAAGCGGGTCTGTCAAAATATGTGGTTGCATAAAAGACTGCAGCACGTGAGTGCTCTGCGTGAAGCCGTTGTTTCCACCATAAGCCTTCTAACACGCACACACACACACACACACACACGTAGAA
>NW_021705982.1:0-30475 GCF_003719475.1 Trypanosoma rangeli
ACAACAACAAGAAAAACAGCAACAACAGAAAAAGAGGAAAAATTGCAACCTCGCAACGTAAATCCTTTTACCCCTCCCTTTTTTTGTTTTAAAGCTTTAAAATACTGTGGGCGCTGCTCAGGCAAAACGGACTTAAATATCACCGAAAATAACAACAACAACAATAGGGCAAACGAAAAGGAAGGGCCAAACAAATAAAACAACACTAAACGGAAGAAGGACTCAAACCCCAAGCATCCCCCACGATGCGTTATAGAGAACCCAACTCCATGCGCTGCGCAATGTAAAAACAAGGGCAGCAAAGAGAAGCAGTGAGAGAAATACAAACGACGCATTCCCTTGAGTTTCTTCCTCGCCGAGTTGTCCCTCTCTCAACATCACACAAACTTGCAGTCGTATATCTCCACGTAGCCACTGAGTTTCCTTTTCCCATTTTTGTTTGTTTCTTCAAGGCCTTGTTGGTTACTTTCCGCCCCTTTACTTCTTTTTTCCTCTCCCTCTTCTCCGCATTCCTCTCCGCCTTACGCCGAAAAATCTTCTAGAAGCAGGGAGTCAAGAAACTTCTGCAGAAGAGGCAAGTACATGGCCCAATCTCTGGTTTTCGTTTCCCAGCGAATTACCAAAATCGCGCCGTCACGTGGAATCACGTACGTGCGGCAGCTGTGGTCCTCCTTGGACTCAAACAGCTGGACGCCTTGCAAGCCGTTAACGTCGCACATGTTGCAGGGAACCCTTTCGCTGGTCCAATCTGTAAAGTGGAAAAGAACGTTGTGCTTCAACTCATCCTCTGTGGAAAGAAACTTCTCCCATGTCGGTGGAAGTTGCGTTAGGCGACGAATAGAGACTCGTGGAGGTGCATCGTCCCCTCTCTGCCCAGACGACATAGAGTAATGGGTTTCATCACCCAACGGGTAATACAGCAGAAGAAGATCCTCCGTTAAAATCGGCTCGTGAACGACACCTGATTTCGGATTGACGGAAAAGCTGACACCGAGGTGAGGATGCGAAAAAACAATTTTCATGACATCATCTTCGTGTAGGGGCGGTGCACGATCACCAGCTCCGTTTTCCACACAACCCACGAGCTCTTCCACTGTGACCAGAGAGAAAAACGATGACACAGGTGGGTTGGCGGGCGTCGAGGACGGGAATAGTGCGTCAACAGAGATGCCCTTCACAAGTGCGTCCAGGGTATCGCCACCGACAACAATTCTTTTATCTGGTAAAACATCACCCTCAAGAAAAAAGAGTGGATCCAATGCATCTTTATTTCTTTTTCCATCCCTTTCCACATTCTGGCGCACAGCCACCAAGGATGAGAGGGCGAACACAAGTATGTTATTCCCATGTCGGTACGTCAATCGCAGAGAACCCTTTCGAGCACCTACTGGAGTTCCAGGAAGACACAGTCCATTCACCAAAGGTACAAGGCGGCATGCCCCAAGCAACATTTGGACATCACCAGAAGTCAAGTTTCCTACTGAACCCATGCCGTTTTCCAAATTTAAAGTGGACGACGTATATTGCGTTAAGACAAACGAAAGTATATATGGCCCGTGACAACCAAAAACGATAACCATTTTCTTATCCGGAATAATGGCAGCGTGGGTGAAGCATTCAGTTTCACATGAGAATCCCGCTTCATTTAGAGGCAACACCGTTGCTCCCTGAGTAGCTACAGTTTGGAAAAGAGGCATGCTTTTAAGATATTCCATATAAAAAGACACCGTTTCTTCATCTCCTGTAGGTGTTTGAAGCATACGAGACCGAGGTCCATCGCACAAAATAAAATTGTTTTGCTCTGAATCCCCGCCGTTCGTGACGACCTCAAAGCGTAAAATAGGAATAACCGCCAACTTCGGTGGGTAAAATATGGGCGGTGCGGTGGTCCATCCGGCTGAGAGGCTTTCCACAACTACTTCCACAGGGACAGTTTGTGCAGTTCTGTTCTGAAAAACTGTCACGTCTTTCTCTGACTGCCTCTCACTGGCTTTCTTTTTCCTTGACTGCACTAACCCCCCCATTTGTCGACAAGCTGCATATATTAAAAGGAGAACACCGCCCGCTTCCACAAGCAAACACACCTTTCCAATAACAGAAGGAGGCCACATTTTCATTGTCCGCTTTTTTTTTGTTTTTCTTCTGTTGATTTATGCAGCTGTTCAAGCGGTGTGATGCCTTTGCTCTCTGTATTTCCTTCTTTTTCCTTTGTTCTTATTTTTGTAAAGTTATTGCTTTTTCTATAAATTCTCTTCAACCCGTTGTGATGCCGCCCTTAATGCTCTGCGGTTACCAACCTGTCCTAAAGAAATAAGGCATCAAGATGAAACAATCCCAGTGATCCACAAGGAAAAGAAAACAAATTCATTCAGAGACTCGCAGAGCATCCGCAAGATATATATATATATATATATATATACGCGTCTACTCTTAGCGCGGACGTGCTCATAAATTTCAATTCGACCCATACAGTAATTGACATATAAGCAATTTGCGCAACAGACTGTATCAAAAAAGGACTATTATGTACACCAAGGCATTCCATAACCAAAAACATCTTCCCTTTCCAGGATATATATATATATATATATAATCAACTACAACAAACATAAAAGCACTGTGATTGAAATGAGACACAAAAAAAAAAAAAAGAATGGTGTTGGATATTCATCCATCAGAAACGTGAAACAGTTGCATGCGTCTAATGTATTTTTGCATTACGCGTTTTCTTTAAAATCCGTTCCATTCCATTCCGGCCACGGATGCAACGATGCAGCTCATTTTCATAGGTGCGCAAAATGACATCCAGAAAGGGTTCTGCACCCTCTTCCTTTCCAACTTCCCTTGTGTTCACGAGACGATTCGCGGGTCTAAATGTCGGCGTCGGTCTTGTCCCTCTCCTCAAAAATCTTCTTTCCCTCTCTCGCCTGTCCTTCTGCTGCGCGTTCATAGACAGTTCCAAAAGTTCCACCAGGGTGTCATTCGGCGGTTTCGTTGGGACCAGCGTGGATGGCGACAGGGAGACGCCCGAAAGCGTTAACTCCCCGCCCAATGTGGTTAGGGCAGTAGGTGTACCCTCACAACGACCCCCACCATTACTAGTGTTATTATCAGTATCACTATTATTAGGCGGGTAAACCGAAGACGTGGTCAGACGCCTTTTCGTGATAGAGGCGGTGATTGGCACACGCACAGTTTTCCACCATGCAACTGGGGAATCTTTAGGTTCGGCAGAAATCAGGCGGCTTCGCTGCCGAAGAGTTTTTTGGTCGGTCATTGCCTCCTCAACACTGCAAATTGTCCGTGTTGCCACATCGTATTCCTTCCCCCGAAAAGCGCGTGGCTCTTCCCTTCGTGGGCGCCACTGTTTCTTTTCCTCGAGCTCCACCAGCCGATTGCTGACGGGAGAGGGCAACAACGGTTTCTTGTTTGAGCTGTCGTGAACATCTTCACACACTGTACCAAAAAAGCGTCCATCTTCGTTGACGTAGAATCGTTTCTAGCCAATGACACACAACTACCATCTTGGCACCCGTTCACAACCGGCAGCTGCTGTATCTCTTCGTTTGTCTCCATCAGTGGGGATTGTGGCCAATTTTTCAGCTCTTTTTCAATCTGAACGCACTCCTGGCACGGGGCCGAGGTTGGGAGAGGAGGAGGTAGTGTAAAAGGGTTCAGGGATGTCCTAAACTTTTTTTCAGTAGAAAATTTAGTTTCTACTCCTTCCGCCTCATCCGAGAGCATCTTAGATGAAAACCGATCCATCACAAGCTGTCCAGTCACAGCGCCATCACGATCAAGGATTTTCGCCAGGTTGTCACTGCCGCATGAAATGACAGCGCTTAATCCAGGGAACCAGGCCATAAATGTTGTAGGACCTTTGTGAACCGAAACAGTTTGAAGTAATATCGGTACCTGAGACGTGTTAACGCCTTTATGCATACCCTGAAGAGGATACCTCGTGCGTTTCTCAAAGGAGCAATGCTGAATGCCAAATCCGCGCAGGAAATTACAGCACGAGTGAATAAACAACCTTCCTTTTTGGTCTGCCACAAAAAGACGATGCGAAACATCATCAAAAGAGATCGCAGTATATGCCTTATTCGCTCTGTCATCCGCGGCAATAATATCAAGTAAGTCGGTAAAGCCTGACTGCTTCTTGCCAGTTTTTCCAAAAACTTCTGGGGAGTCATCAGATTCGCCGCTGGAACATTCCTTGGGGGGTTCTGTTGCGAGGGCTGCATGAGAAGCTGATGGAACAAGATCACTCTGCTGAAGAAAAAGCAACGATGAACCGTTAAGAGGGGTCTTCTTTTCCGTTTCACTTAGCCCAATATCTGAGGAAGACTGCCCAACGAAAAAAGACACCAACGGCATGTAACTTCTTTCTGCAGGCGGTAACGACCACAGGGTAAGCTCCCCGTCATCACTACTCGTGACTGCCACGGGGTAGGTGCCAAGCATGGCGGCCGTACACAGCGGACACGTCAGCGCAACAGTCACAGCATGCATTTTTGTCTGTTTGTAATCCAAAAAAAAGAGGTTGCGTTCGTCGCAGCACAAAATTATGCCTGCTTCGTCACTTAACGATAGCGCGCGCAACGGGTTGGTGGAGAGTCCAATGGTAGAAACAGAACGCTCAGAATTGCGTTCATATCGAAGGGCAAGCGAACCGTTAACTGCAATGCTCACAAGTAGTTCGTGTTTCGTACTAAAGAGCATCGCCTGTGCGTTGGCTTTATGCATTGAAAATGTTTCCAAAACGGAAAAATCTTTGGATGATCGGATCTCCACCGTACCTCCTGCTATCGCAAAGAAGAGACGGTTCCGCAGGTAGTCCAGGCAGACGGCAAAAACCTCTTGCCTCCAATATGGAATATTTGCATGAGTTGTGCGATCAAACACACGCCTGCGGGATCCATCTACGGCATCCCAAACCGATGTGCGCGCCGTTCCCTGAAGAATGATCGTACCCTGGCGTGGATCATAAAAGGCAAAACGTATAGACTCGACGTCGGCAGTGTGACCGTCGCAGCGTTGATTGCATCGAAGGCAGTAAATGGATTCAGAGGAGCTACACACAACTTCTTGCGTATGCGGAAAGATGCCAAAGGAACGAATACTGTGCGTATCACCTTTGCGTACATGACGAGACGCCAACGACACACTAGTGAGAGTATCTGCCTTGTCGCCACAATTAGAATCTACATTAACATCATCCATAGCACTTCTGTCAGCATATATCGTCTGCGAGCACTGAAGGGTACGCAGATCCCACACTTTAATCATTCCCGTACAATCGCAGGTAATTATTTGGGGCAGACCCGGAGCATTGCAAAGTCCAATGATATCGGCGGTGTGTGGCTTTGATCCCCCAGCACCAAAGGTAGCACCCGGCACCACTGCAGACGATCGAGCATCCCATAGTAAAATGTGATTTGAATAAGACACAGTAGGCAAACAGGTGTAATGCTTATTGTACTCGATAAACCGAATCGTATTATGCGGAAGTCCAACAAGAACCGAACGTCCCGTTTCAAGGTTTGTTGAAAGCAAACGGCGATCAAATCCTGTAGAGAATATCCATTCATCCGCAAGCGCAAAGTCTGTGATGCCGCCACTTTCAGGGGAGTGAAGTCCTTCATAGGAATGCGCCCGGGATATCTCTAGCACGGAACATTGTTGGGGTACTTGCCAACGTACCACGTTCCCGCGGCTGCCACTAGTAAAGAAGGAATAAGGCTGTATATTTGGTTGCGTGCAAATACGTCGGATTGACTCCCCTACACACAATGGAGAGAGCGTTCCCATACGACTCTTTGAAGCGACGTTCCACCAGCCGCGTATTGTCTTGTCATTTATTGTGTAGGCAAGGATAACATCTGGCGTTGGCATGTATTCAATGAGTTGAGGATGGTTGTTGCCAAAATCCTTCAAGCTAAACTCCTTCACCACACCAAAGTCCTTTTTACTTAACAAGACGAGAGGTTCCACTCGTGACACAAGGGCAAACATGGACTTGTGCTCTGGAAGTGTATGCACCATGTGGATGAGATGCGTCCGTGGAAAAACACGAGAAATAAAATATGAGTGCATCTCTTCCGTCATATTAGTGATACTTTGTGTGGCCTCCTCCACTGCCAGCTGCAGTACATCATCCCAAGAGATACGCCCATCACTGTCATTATCAATTTTTTCAAATAACGTCTCAAGTGCATGTAGGCTCAGCAACGACGAACCCCGTGAACGCTGGAATGAGGTGCCCTCCCTAAGCGCAATCAATGTATCGTTTTGTTGCATACAGATCTTTCTGTTGTTGAATTTATTTGCGGGAATCATCGACGCCGTTCGACCTGGGTTCAACACAGACTTTCTCAGCACGCTGTATAGACTCACGTGAGACTCTGCCAGCGCGTCGGCTGGCAAAATGGATAGAAGGCGCTGCGAAATCCCAAAACGATCAAACTTCCATTTCTTCTCAATGTGACGAAAAAACACCCCAAAAAAGGTTTCCATCGTCATGCCTTGTGGGTAGGGAGCAAATTCCTGTTTGAGGGCCTCCAGCTCATCGTCGTTTCCGGCAAGCAACGACGATATTTTGAGCCTGCTGCCCTCCTGTTTCTGCAGGACGGCCCCCTTCTCCAAGGGCTTGGCAAGCGACCACGACCTTTGCTCTGCCATCTGAGACACGCGAAAAGAAAAAAAAAGCGTTCGGCAGCAGCATCCACTTTCAGGCGAAAAGGGATAGGGAGAGGGAGAAGGAGAGGGAGAGGGATAAATCTACATCTAATATACATTCAGCGAAGACAAAAAAAAAAAAAAATGATCGTTGCAACACAAAAAACAACCAATCAAACAAAAAAAGGGATCACCGCCACTAACCATGACGCCAGACAACTACATTGGCACCATCCAGTTGAAAATGGCAAAAAGAGCGTGTTTGGTGGGTGACATAGGTGGAGAAGGAACGACCATATATAACGTGCCACGTCCCGCCCAAGGCGCTCTCTACATTCTCTTTGATCATCTTTGCAATGTCCCTCAGAGCTGAGCGCTCAACCTCGCGCTCCAGTTCTTTTCTAGCCCCCTCCTCCTTCCTCCACGTGTTGCGCGTGGGCACCAACACAAACTTGTTGTACGTCTCCACAGCAATGTTAATGATGTTCTGCAGCGTTGCGTGCGGAACATCAGTGTAAATTGTCACTTGGGAGAGGGTCGCGACGCGTGGGTCCAACTCCGACTCCAGAGCGACTGACATGGAGGAGTGACTGCTTAAACGGCCTGTCGAGTTCCGGAGAGCAGAGCGCCACTTCACTGCGGCGTTGGATGAAGTCGATGACGCCATTCCGCCAGTAAATCCCGCCTACCGCCGGTTGAATTTTTGTTGTTTCGTTTGACACCTTTTCCCACACCGTGCATGCGCTCGTGCCCGTGGGGACAACGACAAGTCACCCCACGACGATGTCGAAAACAGAAAAAGCAGAAGATAAGAGGGAAAGATTCTCAAAGCAACAAAAAAAAAACGCAACCTCCATCATCCCTCAAGAAAAATAACTGTAAGGGCACGAGGAGTCGCAGCCAGATACTTTCAACAAAGTTCAGCCAAAAGCCCCCATATACACTTCCTCGCGTATGCGGCCTCTACTTCCCATCTTCCAGGGAAGACGTGCCACCGCGGGAAGCCAAACCCCCTTTCAGAACGCGACACCAGGGAGGAACCTCCACTACGGCGTCAGATACAAAACCAAGCAACGACGTGCAAATTCATTAGTTAGGCAATACCCAACTACAAAGACACACACACACACACATACAGAGAAGAAATCAATAAATAAGAAATCCACACACTTAAAGGTACACAAATGTAAAAAATACAATAAAATCAAACACAACTCCATCTTTCTTCTATTCCCCATGCTCTTCTTCCAGCTATACATACATGTGACAACTTTTTTTCTTTCCTTTTTTTCTAACGTCAAGTACGTATATGCAATAAAAGAGAGCAGCATAGAAAAAAGGCAAATACTGCGATAAAACTCATGAGGGAAGGAACATCCTTTCCCATTGCAGTGGAAATAAATTTTGATTACAAGCATACATGTATAATTTCAAGTTTCCTTCTTCTTTGACTCGCTCTCACTCTTTTCCTCATACCCGCACAGCCGCACCCATCACCCGTCGGTACGGCATGTAATGAGTTCATACCAACCATTATTATTGTTATTTTGCTCTACAAACACAAACCCGAGGAAGTGGTAAAAAGTAAAAAGTGAAGCTTCAACAAACCCAGCTGTGCTTCTCACTCTCGTTGGATACCATGTGATAATCACAGAGCCTTCATAGGGCTCCTGCGCAGTCAACAAGGCTACACACGTCAAAACAAAACAAAACAAAAACGTTGTGAAAATCGAAAGCGGTAAGTAAAAATAATAATAATAACTCATAAGGTCATGCACCGAGAGATGAGCCCTGCCCATTCACCCACTTACGCATT
Organism: Trypanosoma rangeli; assembly: GCF_003719475.1. Lineage (NCBI taxonomy): Eukaryota > Euglenozoa > Kinetoplastea > Trypanosomatida > Trypanosomatidae > Trypanosoma > Trypanosoma rangeli. The sequence continues at coordinate 8,495 of NW_021705982.1, forward strand.
CCCCCCCCCCCCCCCCGGTCGAAAGAAGCGCATCGAGGACAAATCCACACAACGCAACCGCTCTCCCGGAACCATAACTATCCCATGTGATCCATAAGAAGGGGAAACCGGCGACGCCTCGACCGGCCATCCCTATCGTCGGAACGCGCCGCCAAAGTTCGCCTGTCAACTGGCGTGGGCGTCACCTCCCGCGCAGGATGCCTGAGGTACCCCATAAAGAGACTGTCATCATCATCAATGTGAATTTCCCTGGGAAGACTCCTTGTCACCTCTGCCTCTTCAAAGTGATCATCCTGTGATACACATGACAGCTCACCAATAACTGTCATGAAAAGCTGACGGTGTGAGTGGCACGGATCGCGCTGGTCGGGGCCTTCCTCCTCGAAGGAGCTCAGCACTGTGGAGCGCGTCAGCCCCCCGCGCGTTGCTGGTATGGTGGACATCGTTGATGCTGCGTCATTCTGCGATGTCTCACCGCGAGGGGTCTTTGCCGGCATGGGGGTCTCTTGGCGGAAGTACTCTACCTTACAGCCTTACCCGCAGAGGGCCGCAAGATACATGACAAAAAAAAAGCGGGGGAAAAAAAAACAGGGCAAAAAACAAACATGAAATGTGACTCAGCAGGATGACAAAAAAAAAAAAAGTTTACTGCGTGACGTGGTGTAGAATGCAAAATAAGCAAATAAAAAAAACCATCACAGTAACGTGCCAGCTCACTTAAATACTCTGTAAATTAAAACCACATTTGTTCTGTTGTGAAATTTGTATATATAAACGCAATGCCGTGTCATTCCGCGAAGAAACAAAACGAGCAACACAGGCCACACAACTCACCAGCAATATGTGCATGCCCACCTCCCGTGCATACGTGCGAAGTGGCAATTATGGCATCGGAACAGGCCTCACAGGCTGTAGCAAGAGTGCTGCGCAGAGTGAGCAAGAGCACAAAGATGTAAAACCATGAGCAAAAGGAGTGCCAAACAATTCGACGCAGTTCATCACAGCTTTTCCTCCCCTGCCGTCAGCAGTTATCGTCCCCGCACCAGACACTTCTCATTTACGAAAAAAGACGAATAATGTTTTCTAATCCACGCATAAAGCCAATTTTTTCCTCCGAAAAGTTCAGGCGTCGGTCACACACTCGAGCATAGTCAATCAGGTACACTTGAACATCGGCAGTGTCCTTGCTAACAACGTTTTTATGCACGCAGTTCGCGGCATCGTACACCAGCAGAAGAGATGTTGAAACAAAGGCGGTCCTTTCCAACAGCGCACAACCCAGCGAACTGTTAAAAAACAAAAGAATTCTCTCAATCTGTTTACGACAGGCGCGTAGCCGTGCAAAGAAAATGTCACTGTCATCGCGTCTAGTTCCTGTCCCATCAGGGCTCATGCTGACTGTGGATGAGAAAAAAGCCTGAAAACAATCGCGATGATCTTCGCTTGTATGCAAGAGATACCCCATGTCCTTTCCGCATATTTCCTTTTCAATATGTTGTTCATTAGAAACGGTGCGGTAAAAGTAGTGAAGGGCACCACACAGCCGAAGGGCGAGCGGCTGAACCAGACGCTTCTTTTTGATACGCTCCAATTTCTCCGGTGGCGTGTGTGGGGAGTGACGGATGTACCCAATTTTAATGTCTGCCACGCAGGGTAGGCACATCCCGTCGGTTACATCAATCAAACAGACTACCCAGCGAGTTCTGTCCATGACTTGATTACAGCCATGCGTATGAGCACTCGTCTTCTGAAGCTCCTCGTGGATTGCCTCCAATAAAAGCCTGTTTTCTTTCTTTTCCAGATATATCCAAACACCAGAATGCTCCCCCTCAAGGCACAAAATCGCCACAACGGATGGCGCTATCGCAGCCAATGCGCACATCGTCTCGTTAATCCGCAGTGCCATCCCAAGGTACATGAGCACTTCCCACCCGGTGGATTTCTTCGTGATAGTTGCGACATCGTCCGCAGCCTTTGGACCGCGCTGAATAACATCCTTGTGGCCACCAACGACAATGGGGTCATTTTGCGGTGTGTGGCACTCCAATTTACAAGCAACCATCATCCAGTTTCTAATAAATAATCAGGTATCAATTCAAATAATTGCAACGAGGAAAAATATTTTTGTTTTTGTTTTTTGTTTTCGTGTATGTGTGGACAATAGGTAGGTAGGGGGGGGGGGGGGGGGGGGGGGCGACAACATGAAACACAAAAGGCAGACCAAAAGCTCGCCATCCTCGTCGCACAACTCGGAGGGAGATCCTCCTTCATCTCAAGCCCATCCCTTCAGACTGTGCCGTTGAGTTTCACGGTTTGGTGGGTGCGGTGCGGGGTAGGGAGGGAAAAAAGGGGGCCCCATTCAACACCCACTGCGGCTGCTAGCGCGAGTGGGAGGTGCAATTCAATAATTAGCGGCGTAGAGCCGCTTTCGGAAACTTACTTGGACCAGGCGCTGGATCCAATCGTGCACCCCCTGCGTTCTCCGCGAGGGTTTTCGAAGCACCGCAACAGGTGTGTCAAAGAGGGGATCATCTTGCAGCATATCCTCCGCGGTAAAGATGGGATCCCGCCCGAGGAACCTACTCCGCACCGCCTCGTCCCATCGGTGGGAAGAGGCGGTATCGTCACTAGCTTCACTCTCTTCGCTCGTGTCTGAGGCGTCACTGCGCAATTCACGCAACCGCTTCCGTCTCCGTTGAATTTCTTTGTTGTCGTCTTCATGTGATTGCTGCCGTGGCTGAAACCCACACGGTTTTTCCCCATCGTCTGTGTCTGTTTCATCATCTCCCAGCACAAGTTCCTTTTGCGCGTGTGCCTCACTTTGGTAAGTCCTGTCTGCGCCGCTGTCGCTGCTGTTGTTGTCGTTCTCCTCGTCATCGTCGTGATGCCGCTGAACCGCCACCACCACACATTCGTTGGGTGGAAGATATGGCATCACTCCCAGCTGAAGCCGACGCCATGGAACAGGATTTGAGGTTGGCGCGACAAGCTGCAAATAACATGCCATCTCCGTACCCGTGTTCCGTTTCTTCGCGACCACAGCTGTCGCAAAGACAAACAATGGTTTGCTTCGGTCAAAGGCCATGACAACGCGTCTCCGCGGCAACACATCTGCCGCCCCGAGACGACCCTTGCGTCGAAGTTCCGCCTTACTAAACGTCGTCACCTCTAGCCGACGTGAGGCGCACAATATTTTTACCACTTCAAGTAACGGGGCCTCGCGAAGATCCATCGCTGCGGCGGCACTCTGTTGCGTCAGCGTCTCCGTCTTTACTCCTCCTTGTGACAGTGTCCGTGACTGTGTGCCGCGCTGCGTATGTTGCTGAGTCATGACATTGCATTCCTCGCGCACAACGTTCACGGCCTCCCTAGCCTCCCCCGCGGAGATAGGGGGCACCTGCAGCTCACTCATCACCATGTTGAGTCCGTGCAGCGGAGAAAGATACGGCTCGAGCACAATGCCCCAGTGACGATTAGTTCGCTTTCGGGGAGTACGCTCCGCCCGACGCCGCTCTAAGAGCTCCGCCCGAGGCAGTACCAACAGATGACGGTTATCACTAATAGCCCCCTCGACGCCGCGACTGATGCGCCACGTGCGTGCGCGTTCCGCCTCGTCCTTCCACGGCGGCAAACAGGCTGGGATCTCGTGCCAATACACTTGGGTGCCAAACTCGGGCATCAGCAGCAGCAACGCCCCCACCCCTTATACGTCTTCAGCAGACCAAGCGCAAGGGCAAACAAACAACAACTAAGTCACAAAGACAAAAGCCACATCGAGGTGAAGACAATAACCACATCAGAAAAAGACGCACACTTCAAAATGGGAAATTCCATCAAAACAAAAAAAAACAGCATGAAAAAAAAACGAGAATCAGTAATACCTCCATAAAAAACGTTATGCAAACGGAGTTACTGCAAAGTATACTCTGCGCATATACCAGTTCACGCTGTGGTGCCAAGATGGCGCACCACATCGTCAAAAACAACTTTACCATCTCTATCCCTATCGACAATGGCAAAGACATGCGATAGCACCGCCAATCTTCCATCTCCACCACCCTGCGTGAGAGTCGATGAATCGGGGTCTGCCTGCTTCACCGCAGCACTGCCCTCTGATTCTCCACTCACGGGCCGATGAAGCCAATCCACATTCTCTGCGGCGATAAGGTCACCAAGTGTCACATACCCCTTCGATCCGGCGAGGGACTGAAACTGCACCCACTGACGGGCCCGCAGAATACTAGAGGGAGCACTCTGGATGTCTGTCATGGCAGCGTCAGTGTCCTCTGCACCACTGAACTCTACCGCGTCGGCTCCCATAGTGTCATGATAAGTGACGGTAAATCGTATAAATTCATCCTCATTAATTCGTCCACGCAAAACAGAGGGATGAGCAGACCGCACCAAAGGAGCACCAACAAGATGGTGGTTGTGCTCCTCTCCAGGGGCGTCATTTTCTCCAGTCACGTTCTTCTCTCCACTAGATGCTTCACTTCTGTCCGCAGTCGCGTCCTTCTTAAACAGCAGGTGTATAACACCCTCATTGGGCCACTTTCCCCACAGCACGTACCATGCAAGCCGAAAGCGTGCGATGGAGAGGCCCTCGTCCACACAGTAGAGCGCAAACACACATTGCGCAAATGTACGCAACTCCCCACGGGAACGATACATGTCGTCACCTATATATATATATATATATAACAAAAAAAAGAGAACAAACTCAGACACATGAGCAGCCATTATTTTTTAAAACGCTTATAAAATAAAAACCACGCGCAGACCTCTCTCTCTCTCTCTCACACACAGACACACAGTACCAAAACAACAACAACACGGAAGTAGGGCTGAGTGAAGAAACCTTTTTCACCTTTCAAATTCACATTGCCCACTAGCCCAAATTTATTTACTTCCATTGTTTTCCGAAACACATCATGATACTGCCCTTCAACTACCTTCCTTACACCAAAAAACAAAATGTCTCGCTAGTTTAGAGGCGGTGCCACGTGCGGTGATAACAGAAGCATTTTGCGTTACTCGCAGGTACTGCCCGTTCATGCCTGACCCTCCGCAGGTGCCCTGCAGGTAAGAAAATTTGCTCCTCAACCCCCAGGAAAGAAACTGACGCATCGTGAGAGAAAAGACCAAACAGCCTGTGAAACTGCCACAACCCTAACACATTTTCCCGCCCATATTTGAAAAAAAAAAAGTAATAAACAACTTAAACGGTAACCACATCCACCAGGGTATCAAAGTTGACCCTGAAATGAGTTTCACTCCGTTTTTAGTTTTCCTCCTTTTTCTGGGGATGAGCGCTCTTCAAACCACTGTCGCCTCAAAGTAGGGGTGCGCCTCTGAGGGCTTAAGAGAGAGAGACAAGAAGATATGTTCCTTCTGCCGCGCAAGCTCTGGTTTTTGCAGCGCCTCCTTTGTGAGTTTTATGTCGTTCTTAATGGCATCCACAAGTGCTTCCAGAGAGACAAAGGCTCCCATCTCGCGAATGGTTCCCAAGACGACAATCTTCACGATGGCGCCGTAGAAATCCTCTGCAAATTGATGCATAAAATGCACCTCTGCTGAGAGACTCACGTCCTTGAAATGAGGGTTGTAGCCAATCGACATGACAAAGGGATAAGGGCCCTCGCCTCCCGCCGCCTCCTTCCCGGGAACCGCGACCACAATTCCCCACCCATACAGGACAAGGTTCTTGTACGGCTGCAGCTGCGCAATCACATCGTCATTGAGCATCAAGTTGGCTGTGGGGGTTCCAAGACATGTGCCACCACGACCGTGGCCCCGCACCACCTTCCCAGAGAGCAGAAAAGGCCTTAACGCTGTGTTACCTGTAGCGTCTTGCATATGACCGTTCATCCTTTAAGAAACCTTCTTAATTTTGCCTGTATTCCGCCGTGTAGCTAACAACAACAAACAAAAAAAAAACAGCGGTCTGGAAAAGCAAAAGGAGAAGCGAATATATGCGAACGACCAAAATATCGCAGCGACCACCTGCACGGACGTCATCACCCGTCACATGTACTCCAACGGCACACTTCCATGCACGAAGAGAGAACCAGCAACAATGACTGTAATGCCCACAAGAATCAGACGAACGCAGACCATGGTGATTGGAGAGAAAGGGAAAAAGGGAAATTCAAAAAACAATGGGGATATTCACAAACTTAAAGGCACAAACAGACCAAGAAGAAGAGCATATTGCCACGCCTGCGAACGAAGCAATGCCACTGCTGAGAGAAACGAAAAACAACGTCTCATGGGACTGAACAACGACAACAAGAAAAGAAAACATATAAAAACGTAAGTAACAGCCACTCAGCAAGAAACCCCCCAGAACTGAAAGAGCGATAAAGTCATCGGTGAAGAAGTAGACGCATTCATGTTGTCTATGAAGAGAATACATTGCATCTCACACAATTTCCCCCTCGTGTCTCCCCGTAATGGATGCGGGCGCTGGCCCGACCCAAACTCCCCGCTTGCAAACACATTGTCAATAATATGTACGTTTTCGTTGGAGCCCATCCACCTGCACTGCAGTCTCCTCGTTTTTGTTTTTGCTTTTTTTTTTCATTCTCCGCTTGCCCGTTCGCAGTTCATTCTCACAGGCAGACGGGTAGCGGCGTCGAAGAAGAGGTGAAACGCAGCAGCGGTAAGTGAAAGTTCTTGGTTATCCTCTCCTTTAGAAAAAACACACAACGGGGGAAAAAAAACACTTTGGCTCTGTATCTTCTGAGCCCCACACAGACACCGTCCGCCCACTTCCCGTTCAAATGCAGGCAGGCGTGCCTGACATACCACCGAACCGTCACACAAGCATACACAAAAACGGACTTCCGTTGCACAAAAAGAAAACACACCACATGATAGGTGGCGTTCCAGACTTCTTCTCCCCCCCCTCCCACTGGGAGCTCATATGTCGGCAATCTGCTTTCACCCCACCAAAAATATGTGAAGCGGTAATTCCTTCGCTCATGGACGAGAAGCGGCGTTCCACCGAAGACATAGGCCAATAAAGGCTGCAGCTTGAGAGCTCATCATGTCGTACAGCACCTGAGAGGTGAGAGCGCCACAGTGGACTTTTTCAATAAAACTTTTGACGTCAAACATCTCCTCCTCGGGCCACGGAAACTGGCCGGAGAAGCACAAGCAAAGCGTGATGCTCAGTGCCCATATATCGTTTTTGGGGTCAACAATTCCTGCGCAGGCGTCTGGCGACATACAGACAGGCGCTCCAAAAAACAGTTCTCAAGTATCACCGTGATTGTCCCCGACAGCACGCGCTCTGAGGCCTGCGTCAAAACCATCTAAGCAGAAACACCTGCGGCGACTTGTTTTCCGTGATCGGCATCTCGATCGGTTGGATGCGTGGCATCCTCCACAGCTGCACCAAAGTCACTAAGCTTACACACCCCATTATTGTCCACCAGTATGTTGTCCGGGGAGATGTCTCGATCGACAAGACGATGGTCGTGCACATACTACAGTCCACGAAGAATATCAACGGCATGGCGTCTAATGACATTCTCTGGAAAACGTTTTAAAAAATTCACAAGCGTAGTGAGCGAACCGTCAAAGACAAATTCTGTAATGGTATATAAGCTGCCATCTTGAAAAAAACTGATTATACACCGAACAATGTTTTTGTGCCGACAAGTAGACAAAATTCTCATCTCAAAGCGTGCAAGCTCAGCCCATAAGTCATGTTCATCCTGAGAAGGGGCTGGGTATTTCTTGATGGCAACATTGTAGCCATTTGGGTAAAGACCGCGGTAAACAACGCCAAACGATCCGCACCCCAGAGACTCATAAGCACGAAACACGCATTGGTTCCTCTCATCTTCATCCTCGTCCTCCCAGGTGCAGTCGTCACCATCGCCAGTGTCAGAGCAATGGTGAAGGCAAAACGTACTTTCAATTTCTGCCACAAAATACATGCTAGGTACAAATTCTGAGACGGAACGGTAGCGAGAGCCAATTTACTGCGCCTCATCACGTTCAAGTTTCGACAGAGACCCTGACGTATTATTTGATTGTTCATCGCCATCATAAAGGCCACCAAACGGTGGCGTAACCAGAATAAATGTGGGGTTCAGTAGTGGAAGGGGAGCACTGAAGGGCAAGGCATTTTCGTCTTCCGTTGTTGTGACACGGTGCGGATGAGTGGGGGTAAAGGGCGTTCCACAGTGCTCAGAAATAGTCTTGACATCTTTTCCACTTGGCGTACAGAATCCACAGTTACTGAACCGTCGGAATGAAACTCCAACTTCGGTAAAAACAGACGACAGACCATAAAAGTTACTTGCTGCACCCAATAACCATATTCAATCGACACTGCCACCCGCGTTCCAGCAGCCTCAGAAGAAGAGCGCCCCCAATTATGCCACCGAAACTGGAAAGGACAGGAACTCTCAGTCAGAAATTCCAAGTTGGGACCTGTAGAAGCAGTGAGATTAGAGGACACATTTTTTTGTAGGAAAAATATATCGATGATCAGATGAGCTCGAACTGGTATTGTTTTCTGCTCCACCCGCCAGGTGTTTATCCCCACCGGGGTTTCCACTCCCGTAACGACAATAAGGTTCACCGGCAAAAGCCAGCGCAATGTCCATCATGAGTATACAAACCTCACTTGACATCAATCCAATTCGATGAAAGTGCTCCCCAAAAAAGCATGTTCCCATTGAAAAACATCTTATGAATTGCTGCGAGCATGAGTACGTACGTAGCTAAAATATTAATCTTGTGCTTAGCCAATAGTGTAATCCAAACAGCAAGGCAGTAAACAGAAACGGGATAAAAACCAACACCACAAAAACTGTGCGGAGTGGTCGCGACATTGATTGCCCGCGGACCGCTGGTTTAAAACGGCTCACAATATAATGCTCTAAAGTAAAGGTTGAAATCACAGTGTCCACTGCATTTCGCGAAGTGGGCAATCTCATAGATTTTTCTCCGGGGGTCAAGTGCAAAAACAACCCATGGGAAAATGAAGACATTGCTGGACCTGGTCCTATGGTGCGTAGCGCCGATGACCCATCTAAATCAACAGGACCCCTGGTTACTGAAGACAACTTTGAAGCAGCTATAGTGCGTGCGTAATCAACAGAACAAGCCCGTGTAAAGTAGGGTGCTTTACCAAAAGTAGCTAATGGAACTGGATCCAAATAGCCGTGCTTGATAGACTTCCGTGGTGATGGCATTTCCCCATGGCGCAAGTCCGGGTTATCGGTGAGTAAAGCCGAGCAAGAATACTCCATCGCATTTCTGGCAGCGATGCCTTGAGAAAACTTATCCAAATCATATTCGGACTGGATCTGTAATTCAATGCCTCTGTTTACCTGGTAACTATCAGTGGATGCAACAATCGCCCGCTCCCAGCAGACTGCGTTACTCACAGTAGCGTTCACAACGTTTATTTAGTATGGCCTTGCTCCACAAGGAAGTGACGGCGAAGCTCCCAGTGGGCAATAAAGGTAAACCAGCAATATGATTGACCCCCTCATTCCCTGATTCCACTCTGGTCCTGGGTGCCGAGTTGGTTAGGCAAGACACAGCCGTGCAAGTACAGCAGTCAGGTTCAAACGCTTCCTCTTTACGTCTAAGTTCCAAGGAAGATTGCATCCTCGAAGACAGATTCATAAGGGATTTCCGCACAAACACTGGCAATGCGTCAGAGGAACTCGCTCCAACCTCACTGCATCTGTCCAATAATGAGATATGCGAGGAAGGGAGCACTACACCCCTCCGTACAGCGGTGACTTGCCAACTTCAGGAAACACTAAACAGGTCGTGATGGTAAACCACCTTAGAATTTTCATACCCCTTTTCTCCTGCCTTCCCGCCACGCAAATCAATTGGAGACAAACACATTAGTGCAAGGGCTCCCAGTAGGAGGACAGCAATAGAAACGGAGAGCAAACACGCCTGAACAAAATGCCTTGACTGCAAAAAGAAGAGTAAAAAAAAAAAAATACGACAACCACAAAACACTACATACACAACTACACACACTTCAGTACCGCCGTTTGAATTAATAAATGTAAGAGAAAAGGAAAAACCTGAGGCATGAGAACAGGAATTATATATATATTATAGTGTTGGCTTTTTTTTTCTCCTCTCCGCCTTTCTATTCACTTTCGCTACTCCAGCCATCAATTTTACGCGGCAGGGGCACGTAACGCGGAAGAGGTGGCGAGGAGCAGCCAATTATCATTGCCATACCTCCAAGAGCCCACACTCTCGCCACGCCGAGCCTGAAGCGTATCTGACCCTAGCAACTTTTTTTTCTCCGCTTCTTGTGTTTGTCTTGTTTTTCCAGGCGCCCACATTCTTCGCATTGGGTCCGCACACATGCGGCTGTGGTTGTGATGCATCACTCATGGCTTCCCTGTCTTCTTGTCATGGACCTCTTCGTTCTGCGTGACCCCTGCTGCTTCCAGCATCTGGTTTAAAAGCCACTCTTCTTCTGCCACGTCCATACCATCATCGTCATTGACAAAGACGCGCTCATCGTCCTCGGCCGCCCCGTTCTCTTGGGAAGGATCCCATAGATACTCTTCCAACTGCTGTAACTGCTCCTCCGTCATATCCCCGAATGTGTGGAGGGCCGTGGAAGCGACGGCTGCCGTGGTTGCCAGGCTCCCAACCGATGGCAGCTGCACATAAGTGTCGGAGTTGCGGTAAAGCTCTTCCAGTCCATTTCGGAGAAGCTCGTCTTGCTTACACTCAACGGCGTTTCCTACCTCCCCGTTTGTCTGTTGCAGTTCCGCCGTGGTTGCTGGTGCTTGCAGGAATGAGGGAATAAAGGGTTTAGCGTCGCTCGACAGCGTGGAACGCTGTGCCAGACGAGACACCAACTTCGCCGTAGCTTCGTCGGCGCTTGCCTCTGCGTTCATAAAGAGATAAGCAGTGATGGTGACTGATAGCAAACTTCTACACCTGTCCCGCACTCCTTCTCTTGCCGCCCCTCTCTCTCAACTGCTACACGGGAAGAATAACACGAAGCAACAACAGTATCAACAATAACAGGAAACGCGTAAGCGAGTGATACGCGACACAAGGAGACACAGAGAGAGGAAAACACAAGAAGGAATATTGAGGTATATCCCACTACTAAAGTCGCACACTGCTCACAGAAGCTTACGTCCATCTTCCCTCTCCATCCTGCTCCCACCCCATACATATCCTTTGGCAGAAGCAATCCGCCGCGACAAGGTACCGCAAGTATCGGATCCGAGTAGCAACGAAAAAAAAAAAAAAGCAAGGCCCAACAACCAAAGACAAAGCAAATTTCTGAGTTTGCGTGTAGAAGTGGGTAATGTTGGGTGAGAAACTGTTGGGGAATTTGTTGGGCAGTGAATGGCATGGATTGACTCACGCGGCATTACAACAAGCTGTCAAAGGAAGAAATAACGGAGGGAATAGCGATAACAACAGCACTGCCCCTAAAATTGGAGGGTTGTTTCATTCTTGTTGTTGATGGGACCAATCTGTTTTAATACATACTCATACGCAGCCTATAATAACAAAATATCGTGTCGTGTCCCAACGCTTCAGAGAAGCATTGCTGACAGTTTCGTCTAAGAAAATCACACCACTTTATACCCAATGCTCCACATTATAAAACCTACGACATGTGTCAAACACCACAAACAAAGCAAACACAAAAAATTTCGTGGCAGATGCGAAAACTTCGGCATACGACTCGCGCATAACAATAATAAACTTCAACTTGTAAAATAGACCTGCAAGTAAAGCAACTGTCATGCATAACACAAATATAACAAACGCCTTCACAAGCGATACACATAGGGAGAGAGTGCACCTTTGCAGCCTTGGGCCTATGATACAACCAGGCAGCATAATTTGGCGTCTTGTTAGTTTATGTATACGCTCCACAGAGCTGAGCGTCACATCCAGCTGCACGCAATGCAACACGCTGAGAGGAAGAGCTACCGAAACCAACTCAACGGCAATTACCACGCCTGTGTACATCACAGCACTGACCTGATCTGACCATGAAGGAAGCGTCAATAATTGTGACATAATTAACATAAAGCGGAATAACAGAGAAATTCCCGAAAAATCATTTCTTCCTTCAGTAGCCACATCCCAATCATCGTCAATCGCAATAGCATTTGAATCTTCGTGCCCATACCTACAGCTGGCCAAATTTGGAGGCCGTGTCGCATTAGGAGCAAGTGTGCCACTACTAGAAGTGTTACCTATTTCCGCTGTACACGTATCCGCCAGAGAATTTGTAGGAGCCTCCTCCAGCCACTGTACTCCGCTCGAGCCAATCAATTGATACAAGCCCATGCCACCATCACATCCACTTGTTGGAGCTCTTTTAAGAACAATAAAGGACAAATATTCCGTCTCGTACACTATGCGCATTGGATAAACGGCTGTCACAATAGCACTAATGGCGTCTCCATGGGTCACAAGCAATAAATTGTTCTGTGGGTAACTGAGGGAGTTACGAAGCATATTCTCAACATATCGCTCTGAAGCCAATTCAATAGACTCCCCCCACTGCGGTAATTTACCCAAGCCATTCTTCACGAGCGCATCCGGTAACACTGGGGCCGTGCTACTCTTTATCCGCAGAGGTCCGTAGACCTCACAAAGAGTGTTGTCGACGAGGGAATGGTGTGCATCACCAATTCCACACCTCTGCAATTCTTGGGCGGTTTGACGAGTACGCAAAAAAGGTGAGACAATAAGGAGTAGTCGTTTTGCTTGTTTTTCTCCCAGTATGTCACGAATCTTTTCAGCGGTTTTCGTAATCTGCGCTGTACCTTCCTTTGTCAGCGGCGGATCAACCTCCGATGGGGCACCAACTGCCCCATCGCGGCGCTCTCCGTGGCGCATAACAATGATGACTTGGTTGCACACTTCCAGATGATTTTGGTGTTCTTCCCGCCTCACATCGCTCGACGCTGCATTGTACCTTACTGTTCTATTCATTCGTTTACGCCTATGTCGTCCTGAGTTTTTTCGTTCAATAAAAGGTTTGTCGCCTCCTTTGTTTCTTGTGAGTTGAACTTCCTTCATCCCCCCTCCAGTGAGACCTATTCTTTTTCCCTTTCTTTTACTTCCCTTATTTAAAAACAAAAACTTCGGCAGGGGTGCTCCCACTTGTCAAGGAAACAAACCGAGAACAAAAAGGGAACAAGAGTCACATGATCCACGTCAGCAACGCCGCTGACTTCATGTTCATTGCCCCCCCCCCCCTAAAAAACCAACGACAACAGCGACATAAATGAAAACAAAAAACGGAGTGCGACCTGACTTGGCACCTCCTTGCTTCATGCATCTCAATGTAAGCATATGGTGGAAGCCACACACACTGGCAACGGTACCAAGCGATGCCATTGACTTGAATTTCTTCTTTTATCCAATTCTTTTTTCTCTTCTTCTTTCCTTATATATATTTTTGACGCTCTCAATCATAGGCAAATTTTTAAACAAGAACAAGGAAGTGCCGCATTTGCTCTCCAAGTTATACCTTTTGGGACCACTCTGCCTGCGGGACCCCTTTCCTTCCCCAATCGGGAACGCAAGTGGATGGTGAGCGAAGGCGATTGGTGGTGTTGGCCATCAACGGATGCGCCTGTCTGTTTTATCCCCTGATTTTTCATTTTGCCCCCACCCCCTCTTCCCTGACTTATTGCTATTGTGTTGTTTTTGTTTTCTGCCTAACTTCCTAGTCTCATCTTATGTCCCCAGTTTTGGCAATCATCCCACATCTTCACTTTGCTGCTCTCCACCGGTTCAAATATGTGGTAATGTCGACGGCGGCATCGGTGGTGGTGGTGGTGGTGGTGGTGGCGGCGGCGGTGGCGGGGACACCATGGGTATATTTTGCCCGGTGGCGATAGCGTACGGTGGTGGCAATGCGTACGGTGGTGGGGCCGTCCCGCCCCTTGAACCTCGGTGCACCGCAGCCATTGGACCAACCACACTAACAGGCGTCACAGCGATGGCAGGGTAACAAGGAGGAGGTGTTCCGTAACTCTCGTGCATAAAGGCCATTGGCATTGGCGACGGGTAGAACTCAGTTGAGGTGGCGGCTGACTGATATGTTGAAGACGGAACAAACTCTCTGGCATTCGCATTCATCGTAGACGCTAAAACAGGTGCATTACAGTTCGGTTGTTTTGGCAGCGATACAGTTGTCTTTTGGTTCCCTCCCTCCCTAGCTGCGAGCGTAACTGGCGTGGCAACTGAGGTTGAAGCTTGCGCCAGTGCGTTGTTTGACAACACAGGTGCATTCCAGTTTTTCTCCTCACCAACTTTTTTACTACTTTCTTCCCTTCCCGCCGTTGTGGAGGAGGCCTCAGGGTTTCCGCCGGCTGTAACGTCATGTTTTTCCTCCACGTTAGCAGGAGGACTCACAGACCCCGGATGCATCTCCGTCCCTGTCTGTTGTGCGGACAGTTCTGAAATCGAGGCCGGTAGACTTCCCAGCACGCGCCCCCGACGACTTTCGTCGAGGTACGGCGGTGACACCTGCACCCGCAACGTTTTCCCCTTTGTGCTCTTGCCGTCCACAAAGAGCGCTTTTTTGGCGTCATCAGAGGCAGCAAAGGTCACAAAAATGCGACGTCGTCGTGCGGGCGAGTTGTCCTCCACCACCGAGGAGGCCGTGACGGTGAGGCCCTTAAACAGGGGAAGCATCTCCTCCAGTGAAGCAGAGTCGTAGAGGTTCGAAACCACAACACAGTTTTTCCACCTTGGAAAACGTTCCCAAAATTTTTCAATTTCCCCCCACTGCTGATCCCGCAATTTTTTCAAGGCGGAATCCTCCACAGAAGGCACCGACGTGAGTGGGGCGACCGGACGAAGCATAAATGGTAGTATTTCCCCCTCATCGTCGGAGTCTTCATCCTCATACTTTTCAAACAGATCACACGCATCCTGAACAGAAGGCATCACAATGACTCCGCCTGCAAGCTTGTCATCCACATCTTCAAAGCGTATATCAAATGTACTCCACCCACTAAACTCCTCAAATTCTCGAAGTGCCTCTTCCAAACTAAATCCCTTGTAAAAGCTGATCTTCACAAGATGGCTATGGGTTGCCAGAGAAAGGCCGTGATCCAGCGTCATGTAAAACCCAGTGCCATGCACATCAGCAAGTGAAGCATCTGTACTGTACTCACTGTAATCAATAAATGATGCTACAAATTGATGTGCCGATGCTCCATGACGCCTTGGAGTCGTTACAGGTTTCACGCCAAGACAACTCAGCAATTCTTCCGCGTGTAGAGCCCCTGGCAAGTAGTCAATGTAGCGTAACGGTGGTATCACAGCCGTCCCAGAGAGGAGTGAATGATCGCTATGGTGTGTGCAGACAAGACCAAAACGCTCCGCGCAAAGTTCAAGAAGCTTCTGAAAGTTATTTCCCAGAGTAGGGAAGCTAATCGTACACGCATGGCGCTTGCCTACTTCCGTCACACACATCAAAACGTCATATTCCACGCCGAGGAGAAAACGCAAAGAAGAAGGAAGACTGAGGGCCTTGAGCTCCGGCGAGCTTAACCCCAACGATTTCCCCATGTTGCTTTGGAGGCCAAAAGAAACGGTCTACGCCAGCAACAATCACAATAGTAATAACGAAGATCCCCGCTCAAATCTCTCCAATACGCAGGCAAATGCAAAGAATAAACAACAACAGCAGCAGCAGCCAAAGATATAAAAAGCGACGTATCCAAGAAATGAAGCGGGGTCTAGAGAAGGGGTGGGGGGAATAACGCAATTAAACGGTATAAACCAACTTGTTTGCGTCAACTACGAACACAGTGAGGCTGTGGCGGCCAGTGCAGTGAATGCGATGGTACTTGTCACTTAATACGACGCAGCAATCTGTCCAGAGACGCTCTCCACCTCTGACTCTTGGTCTGCCCCTTTTTCGTCACTTACAACCAATAAGTGCAGGAACCACGGCAGACAGTAGAACGGGCAGTGTAAGACGAATAAGGCCAGTAAGAGAAAAACAGGAGACGGAATAAAAGCACACACACAAACAGCGACAACAACTAAGACTATAAAAATAAATAAAAAGCGTTTGTATGCGTATGTGTGTTTGCGTGTAGAAGCAGAAATATATAGCCAATAAATAATTTTTTTAAAAAAAAAGTCAATGTTTTTATTTTCCACTTTTTACCGCGTGTGACTCTTCCAGCTTTGGTATTGATAGTGCCAGTGTTTGTGGTTCTTCTTCTGAATCCTCTGTGGTGTTTCTTTTGTTTTGTTTTTTACTTGATCCTGTTCCTAATGAGCCCCGGCCAGAGTTTTCAAAAAAAAAAAAAAAACAACACACACACACACACTTAAATATCACTTTTCCCCTTGCTACACTATCAAGTAAATGCGTATAGACGTGTGTAATGTATGTGTGTTAATTTGCCACTTCTTGATGAAAATCTTCCTAATCCACAAAGAAATGTTATTTGCTTTATGTGTCCAGAGCCAAAATAAGCTGATAAATAAATTATATTTAAGTATAACCTTCCAGGCCTTCACGTTCTAAGGTTTTGATTCTCTCGTTCCCTACTGTAAAGCAGAGGCCATGGGGGATGAGTGCATATTGCCAGCAAGAAGTGCAGGAAAAAAAAAAAATGTCCAGAAATAAGAAAAGAAAAAATGAAATGTGTCACGGTGATGGGAGCGTCAAGAACACGTCGAGTGGAATACACACGCACTCAGAAAAAAAGAATAAAGAAATGTCTATGACCAAATAGATGCACTGAAAAATAGAAACGGGAACAAACAAAACGGAGATGCAGTCATTCTTGTGTTTTTTTCTTTCCCGTCATTGCCTGCTCCTTTTCTTCGTTTTTTGTTTCTTTCGTTTTGTTTGGGAGGGTGAAGGGGTTTCCTTTCGCGTTGTTATTTTCGCTTCGTTCTTAGAGCAGACACCTCCACACGGCACCAGGCGGCACACTGTGAGTTATCTTCCTCCTCTTCGAATTTCCCTCGTGCGCACCCCAGCCTGTTGGTGTCCGCTCCGTACCAATTCGAGGAGCGAACACTCCCACACACACACGGGGCAGGGGGAACGGCCCACGGTGCCTCGTAACGCGTGAAGCAACAACAACAAACAAGAAAAGTGAAGAGTGGCGGCCAGCAGAGAACGGCAGGAGACGGCGCATCGTCAACCCACCATCAGAGTGCAGTAAAAAAAAAAAGGAGCGAATAAACACCCTCACCTCCACACGCCCTCTTGCTCTCAGTCACGTCTTTTTTTTTCTTTTTTACTCCTTGCAAACTCCATCGGCACATACCAGCGCTTCCTCTTAACGCCTCTCCTCCCCTCCCTCCCCACCGGCTCGGCTTCTCGCTCACTTCTCAACTCTTTTTTTTTTTCTGCTCATGTGTTATTTCGTCTCACTGGGACTCACTTGCCATGCGGTCATACTCCGCACGCGCAAAGCGATCCCAGTCTGTTTTCTCCGGACGCAACTTTTGCTGATGTTCTGCGAAGGGGTCGCGGTGCTCAAAAAGCATAAACTTCTGGGCGTTAAACACCATATTGAAGAAGTTAGACGGCGTCGGACACGCGCGCAGGTCACTCAGCGTTAAGCCAATCTGATCATCCTGACTACACAAGAACCCCATCATGTCTAGCATTTGACACATCATATCCCCATACGTCAGATCTCCTGGGTTTTCGGAAAACTCCAAGAAACGCTGATGGTTTTCCCTATAAAACTCAAACAACTCATAACCGCTCAAGATGCCATCACCATCTACGTCAAGCACCTTAAACCAGTAATAAACCGCCGGGCTATTATTTTTATCTTCCTCGGACAGACAAAAGTACACAAAATCTTCAAAGTCCAGTTGTTCCTGCTTACCAGATGAAAGGGGCCGTGCCGCACCCTCCACTACCCGCTTTATGACAGATGGGCAAACGGAGTTTTGACCGTATTTACACAAGTCATCAAACCCGACAAGTTGATCCCGGTCTGTGTCCAACTCCCAAAACTTACAGTAGAGTACGTAGAAATGCTCATACGAGAAATACTGTAGCACCAAATTTACATCTTTTTCATCTAGTTCCTGCATAACCTCAGGAAGATCACTACGATCAAATACAAACCAGCTTATTTTACCGCTTTGTTGCCGCTCTAATGAATACATAATTCGTATAGCAACAGTGCGGCAGTAGTACTCCTGAAACTCTGGTTGTTTGAGAAACTCAAGCCCAGGATGGGAGTCAACCAAATAACGCGCCATGTCCTTAAAATTCTGCAGTGTTAAATATTGGCTGTCTGAATCACCCCGGATAAGCTCAAACAGTCGTCGATTCACCGTAAGCGGACCAAATATATTGTAATAAAAACTCGATATTTGTTCGTAGGTGAGGGCAGC
Source organism: Trypanosoma rangeli (assembly GCF_003719475.1). Lineage (NCBI taxonomy): Eukaryota > Euglenozoa > Kinetoplastea > Trypanosomatida > Trypanosomatidae > Trypanosoma > Trypanosoma rangeli. The sequence goes on from NW_021705982.1 coordinate 26,888, forward strand.
GGATTCAGAGACGCCTGCTGCAGCTGCAATACGACCAAAAAGTGCATCCTTCATCCATGTTGGAATCTTGAAAACCTCCTGACAGAGTTTGCTAAACTGACCCTTACGTACTGTTTTCGTGGAGTCAATGGGTAAGTTAGAACCCGATAATATTTTGCGATTTAGTGCAGAACCCTTCATTGCAAAGAAACTTTTTAAACAATCTTCCTCAGCCTCTGAAATGGTGTGTTGTATACCTTTCATTTCTGCCTTTTCATAAAAGATCGGGATGTCATCATATGTCGCTCGCAGCACATTATCTGGGGGCATTGAAGCAAAGTTTCCAGAGGAGTGTACAAGGCGCTGCGATTGTGACATGTTTCCATTTGGTGACGCTTCTAGTGGGGTGAACACATCTCCTGAGACCATTGCGGCGTCAACAGTGGTATCCAGACAGGGGCTGCCTAAGGAATGTGCCGCAGGCGGAGAGACGGTTCCATTAGTGGTGCTACTGATGTGTGGCACAGGTGCCATGGGATCTACAACGGGCTTTAGATGTACTGAGACGTTCGGTGAGGATGGACCTATGGCACCAGGGGAGCATGCACGGTGTGGATAATCCAGCTCATCCACTCCAAAAAATCGTGGGGCTAGTACAGGGCTTGGAGATTTTTGGCTCTCATCCAACAAACGACGGTGAATGCTTCCAGAAGGTGACGCAGGCGGGGATATCGAGAGGCTTGGCAATAATGCTTGTGGGACCAAGCCGGGATCCGTATGGTGTGAGCCGTACACTTCCACAACTCGCTCCGCCAACGATTGTTCATCATCATCTTTATCGGGGTTCGAGGCGTAGCAACGCCGTTCGTCGTCAACTCCCGCGTAGCCAACATTTCTATCAGTGGCGTACGCCGCACCTAGTATTTCCTCAAGGGCCGTTTGGATCTCAAACCCACCCTCGTCGCTCGTGCTCCATGTAACGTAGAGCTCGGAGAGAATAACCTTCACTGCCTGTGCATTGCGTTGCTGATAGCTCATCGCCATCATCATAAATCACACCAATACGAGTGACAAAGAATGCGTGATTTAAAACGTCACACCTCCGTTTGACCCCGCCAACACGACCAAGCAAACACAGAATTTCCTCTTTACCGAAGACCACCGCCGCCACTGAAAGCAGCAGCAAAGGACAATGAGATGTCCCCCTCTTTACTTCAAAACCCCCTTCGCCAACCCCGCTGTGGTGCTCCTTCGCTACCTCGTTTAGCTTCACCAGTCCTCTAGCGCTTTTCTCCCTCACGCGTGCTGACCGTATCGAATCCGTTCGTTTTTCGTTTTGCTCTTCCTGACGCCTTTCCCCACTGTCAGGAAGGAAAAAATACCCGCGCAATGCACCGTCACACGCGGGCCGGACGACACACACACACCCACACTCTGCAGGAAGGCGTGCTGTCGCGAGCTGGAACCAACACACGACACCCAAGCGAGGCAAAAATAACAATAATAACAATATGCGCACACAAACACCAGAAAGAAAAACGTATTCTGCTTCACTTTCTGTCTATGTGGCACTCACGCAAAGGCTCTCTCGCTGTTTTAATTCGGCACCTTTCGCCTTCCACCAGGTTCCAATTGGATATGGGACGTGAATCAGTGCTGCAGAGCAAAGTGTGTCACCAAGACTGACCACGGCACACCACCGTGCGCACAATCAGAGGATCAACAACGAAAGAAACAAAAAAAATCAGTGATAAGAGAAACACCTGTACCCGCCCAAACTCGTCCTTCTTTGTAGGTTGCTGCTGCTGCTGCCTCGCTCCTGCCGCACACCGTTCCCTTGTCTCTTTACTCTTACAGCCAGACTATGCAAACTCGTCAGAGATCTTCAACAACGAGACCCCCTTCTGCTTCGTTCGCGAAGAGTCCCTTTGGAGATTATACGCTTCGCTCCAGTACAAACATGTGCAACAAGAGAAATGGGGAAAAATAAGTTTAGGGAGGGGAAACCCCAAAGAGACAACAACCATACTCAAATATATATATAAATCGCAACATTAGAAATCTAAATCCCCAAAGAGAAGCAAGCCCATCATCATCAAAGAAATATTATACATACATGCGTGTTTTATGCGCCTCCCAAGTTACTTTTTATTACATCATTCAATTTGTCTATGTGCATGCAAACAACACATACACAGATGCAAAAAAGACTGGCTCTCTCATTTCCTTTTTTTTTCTTTGGCCGCAAAATGTATTCGCACGCAGCAAGAAAAACTAATGGCATCATGATTTTACCAAATATTTTGCAGCAGCTTAGCCTTCAGGTGTTGCTGCTTTCACTACTGTTTCCGCTGCTGCTGCATCTGCTGCATCTGTTGTTGTTGCTGCTGCCGCTGCTTCCTCCTCTTTCTTCGCTTCTTTCATATCCTCCTCTGCCTTCTGCGCCGCCAACTTTGCAAGCAGGAGTGCCTTCTCCACATTGTCCCCTGAAAAAACATTGAGTCGCTTCCCGTAGGAATAGGCAAAAAAAGTAGGAACGGAAACTACTTCCAGTGACTGACACAACTCTGCTGACTCATCGCTGGCGTTAATCACCACGATATTCAGCGCCGATAGCACACCTGGCCGCTCCAAATTCAACTTCTCCAAGAAGGGCATAACGGTTCGTGTGCAACGACTGCAGAAAGACGTCAGAACAGCAACAAGACATGCACCCTTGTGCTGCAACACCAACGCTCCAAACTCCTCCAGTTTCGTGGCATAAAGAACTACGGGGGGCGGCGGCGGCGCCTTCTTCTTCGACTTGGACTTTGACCGCACACCCGACTTTCGCGCCATACTCCCACTATTCTCCTCCTCCTTACGGCGCGCTGAAGTAACACACACGCACCTAAATCCGATACAAACAAACTCCCACAAACCAGCAAAACAACAAACGACCTTGATACGCTAAAGAGTACGAGTAAAGCGGAGGCCACACACGAACAATAGGACCTTTGTGCCTCGCTCCCTCCCAACAGAATTCAACACGGCATAAAAAAAAAAAAGATAAGAAAGCCAACAACGACGGAGACAAACAAACATGCATCAACACAATGACAGAAACATGACGCTCAGTAACGTGTCTTTCTCAAGTCCACACGCGACATAAAACAAAGATCGCTCAGACAATCAAACACAAAAAAGAAATGCGATTATACGCACTCATCGGTTCCCACTTTTTTTTTCTTTTCTCTTCGCTGGCATTCTCGTTTTTTCTTCTTGTAATTCCGCAGCCACCAGGGCATGCGCTCCACAAGAATCGAGAAATATAAATAAAAAAAAAAAAAACAAAGAAGAAAACTTACCCTCCTCCCTATTGTATTGGGTTCCCCTTGCACACCACACTATTTCCTTTTCCCCCTTCATTTTAAGGACTCCGCGCCTTTATCGTGAATGCGCCGAAAAATAGATTGAATCCTTCGTCTCTTGAAATAACCCAGAGAGGAGAATGCTAACAATAATTAATGAATAACTCAAACAAAAAAACCATTTATCTTCTCTTCCTTCTTCCTTTCCTCCTTCAACTAATTCGATCGCCGTACCTCGGCCTACATCGCGGCACACGTC
>NW_021705984.1:0-24338 GCF_003719475.1 Trypanosoma rangeli
CCTTGTTTGTTTGTTTCGGCGTTCCCTCGCCGCCTCCAAACATGCGGGTGTGTTGAGGGGCGCTTGATGTAGTTTTCCACTCACACATGTTCGCAAACCTCTCTTTTTTATTTATTTATTCTTGCCCCTCCCTTTTTCTTCCTGTGTGTGTGTGTGTGTGTGTGTGTACGTGTGTGTGTGCCTTTCCCCCCGCCCCGCCCCTCTGTTTATTTGCTTCTGCCGCGTGGAACACTGTAGTCTTTTCTTTTTCTTGTTGTTCACAAGGTTATTAATTAAGGTGCGCGTTGGTCACTTGATACATGTAGAGTTGCATTTGCATAGAGAGAGGTACGTTACAGTTTATTTATTTATTTCCACGTTCCTAGGAGCTCTCGGTTATCTTCAAATGGGCGGGCCCTTGCGCAGTGACGCTTCCGCCAACGAGGCCCAAGAGTCCAGGGAGATTGGAGAAGGGGGATATAGAGAGGGAGGAGCACCTGCTGCCCACAGCATCGACCACGTGGGCACGCGTTGCAGAGTTCGCTTCATCCAGGGTAACTCATTCTGCCCAATATACAGGGTGGCGGAGCTGTCCGTGGCGTACGCCCTCATGAATGATGGGTCGTTCAGTATTCGCTTCGACACAGACGTTCGCGTGCCAATTGTAGCCAAACTTGAGGTGAACGGGAAGATGTTCAACAACGAGTACCGCATCTTGCCAAACGGGAGCCGGACGGTAAAGGAGGTTCACGAGCCCAACGTTGCCACGACGAGGGCCTTCGTGTATCATCCGCTTATCGTCTTTGACAACGTTCTCCAGCGAGAGGTCAGCCCAGGGGAGATGGAATTACGAACAATAGAGGAGGCCAATGAGTTTACGTCGCTATTCCGTGTTTTCTTTCTTTCTGTGAAAGGCGGGGTGGCAGCAACGCGAGAGGGCGTGTGGAAAATAAATTACAAGAAGGAACCCCTGGCTGTGGAAATGGTTCGTGTAGGACACAGAGCCATGCTGGCGAAATTATTTGACGTCTCACTTGCGGAGTTGGTTAAGTCCTTGCGGCAGGCTTCGCCTAGTAGACCTTCCTCCGTCAGTCGGACTCTGTCGCTGGCACCGCCGCCACTGCCTGCGCCCGCAATGAGTCCACGAAGAAGAAGTGATGCTGACAGTTTTTTGCCCCTTCGTAGCACCAGCACAACCAGCTTCAGTCGCTGGACATCACGCTCTACCAGCATAGAGAGGGGAACTCGGCCCCGGGCCTCCTCACTCACGTGCTTCATGCAATCCTCAGGTGCTCTACAGGGTCATGACTCGCCAGTGCAGCGGTCGTTGTCTGGTGGGAAACGTCACGCGGCGCCGCGCCAATTGCGACGTGGGAGACGCGTTGATTCGTCGCGATCACCCAAACCAGGGAGGAAGTCCGCCTCACGCAGCTCGCCGCCCTCTCCTTCGGTGTTGCATGTTATGCCAACGCCTCGCGTCAACTCTCCAACGCCGCCGTCTTTGCATTCAAGGGGGAACGGTAGTTCCGTCAGTCGCACTGCAGCAAGAAAAAAAATCTTGCCTTTTGGTCTGAAGGGCAAGAGTTTTCTTGCTGGTGAAAATGATGTGGAGAAACAGGGTTCTAAGAATAACTCTTATCATATCTGTGTGGGTTGCAATGCTGTGTTTGAGCGGGAACGTGTGTTGTTCTATGAAATAGTCACCCACCTTAAGGAGAAGGTCTGTGCTCTCCAACAGGAAAACGTGGAGCTTAGAGCTCGCTGCGGAGAAGATGCATCTTTTTCTCTAAATTGCACGGATGCCCTCAACCAGGCGCCTCCAACGTTGTATCTGGAAGGTTTAGATACAACACTTCAACCACCTGACGGTTTTAGGCAGGAAGAGGAAGAGGAAAATGAGATGGATGTGAACCCACTACTGACGCCAGATTTATCACACGACAAGAGTGGAAGCAGTGAAGGTGCGGTGGTGGGTTACTGCTAGATCTACACACCACCGTCTTAGTTGCATACGCCACTGGCCTGAGGAAAAATGTGAAAGAAGTGGGAAAGCAACAGTGAAAAAAAAGAAAACAACTGTCATGTTTTGAGGTGAACTATAACAATGTACGTGAGCGCAGTGTCTCTCCCACCCCACTCCACCCCCAACACACACATGCACGGACATACTTATGTTGGGGGGCTTTTAGCCTTCACCGGATGGCACTCAAAGATAACGGAACTAGCGCATATTTATTGTTGGCATCGTGCGTCGTTGCTTCCGCGTTATTGTATTACATACAATGTTTTAATCCTTTTAAGTATGCTTGCTTGTCTTTTTTTTTTTTCCTTTGTGGTGGTGGGCGGAGGTGGTTGTGAGGTGCATCCTCGCGCTTACCGGCGTGGCCTCGTTGGCTCGGCTATTGTTTTTTGTTACTGGTGGTGCTGCTGCTGAGCGGATGCGTCACCCACCCACCCAGGATGTTGTACCCCTGTTTCTCCGAGTCGGCCTGGGCCCACTGCCACTCCGGCGCCTCGTGTCCAATGTGATGAATACTACGCCGACATGTGGCATGCCAAGCATGTGCGTTGTTATCTTGTTTGTTTATTTGCGTTTTTCTCTTTTTTTTTTACCCTTTTCATTTACTACAGTGCGCTGTTTGCTGCCTTCCGCCACCGCAGCGGGGGGGGCAACGGGAGCGTATATTTCTACAGCTACACACGACCGCGAGGCGGTGGCGGCGTGTGCCCAAAGGAAGACCGGAGATCAACTACCAAAAGATAAATAAAAAACTTTAGGGGTGGGTGGGGAGGGGGAGGGGCAAGCAAATTGAGAAGGAAAAGCAAAGTGGGGTTGGTGTCGTGGGAGGGAGGATGGTGCTCTGCTGCTGTCAAAATGCGGAAGATGCCGTGGCCGACAAGCGAGCGGAGATTGCCACAATGGAGCAAAAGGGCCTGAAACGATGTACCCCACCAACAACGATTCCGCGGCAGTGTGTGGCGGTAACTGTGGAAATAAACGTGTATAGCTTGTTGGAGCAGAACAAGAGGCTGAAGAAGCTGGGAATGGGGGTCTACCACTGCGGTGTTGTCGTTTACGGCATTGAATGGGGGTATGGGGAGTGTGTCGAGTCGGCTAACGCCTCAGGACTGTTTTGCGTGTACCCAGGGCAGGCCGCTGGCAAACTTTACCGCACAGTTTGCTTGGGTGTCACCACCCGATCCCCACAGCAGGTCGATACCGTCCTTCACAGGCTGGAAAATGAGTGGTGCAGCAGTGATTATCATATTCTTAATCATAACTGCAATCACTTTGCGCAGCGCTTCTGCGACTTGTTGTCCACGGTGCAAAAGTTGCGAGTTCCATTGTGGTGCAATCGTGCGGCACGGGTGTGTAACAGAATTGTCCCAAAGAGGTTAGCTACATACCTCCATCGCTTGGTTGATGAGGAGCCACCAAAGGCACGAGTATCTGATCTTTCACGCGTTGGTGAACTCCCAGAGTCTGTAATACCGCGGGACTGGTACTTGCATCCCTCCATCTCACAGCAACCTCGTTACACAACCTCGTATTTGTCTGGGGAGGCTATTCCCTCTCCGCTTAAGGTGGTGATGTCAAACTCGTATTCCCCGTGTGCCAATAGAGAGTCCAACACCCGCACGGACCTGGATACAGGCTTGGACGAGACTGGTCCGGCCCTCGCCACTTCGAACACTGATCTGTTACACCGCATCTCTCTGGAGTGCAACAAATATTCACCCTCAGATGCGTCGTTGCCGTTGCTGCAAAACATGCAGGGGGTTCTCCATCTGGCAACTGGGAGCGGCATGTGTCTTCCAGGGCCCAATGTCTCTCCAGCCGCCACTACTTTGCGTGTCGGCGATGGTGGATGGAGGGAAGAGCGAGGTGAATCACCACTTGAGTCTCAAGCCTCTCAAGACACTGGTTCCCATATGGCACCAATGAAACACGGGGAAGAGCACACAGGGATTACAGACGTAAGCACCTATAGTGATGATCATGTACAAAGGGATATAGCGAGAGAGGAAGCACAGTCGAACAACGAAGGTAACGAAAACGAAAGTGTATTCTACGCTGCGCTGCACGCTTCAGTGACAGTGGACATGGACGGGCAATCGGTTTCAGTTCAAGCTGAAGAAAAAGATTTGCTGTCTATGGACTTATCGTCGGCGCTTGTAATCATTAACGACGATGCGGCTGGTGGTACTACCAGAGGAGGGGAAGACATGAAACAAGAGACAGGGAGTGACACGGCCTTGGTCACTGATAATAGTGACGGCATGCACTCCACAGATGTGGCGGCATTGCGCTGGGTTTCAAGTGAGAAGAATAACCACTTTGGTTCACTGTCAAGTTCCTCAAGCAGTGTGGAAGAAGAACAAGGAGAAACTTGGAGATCTGCAAAATTACGGAACGAGGGGACTCTCTTTAGAAGCCTGTCGTACCCTCGGGTTAAGTTTCCCAGGCTTCTATCGCATGATGCGAAACGGAGGACAACGGTGATTGGGAACACCTGCCGCTTGTCCCCTCCGCATCCGGAAGAAAAAACATCTCCGGGATCTTGCCTCACTCTGTTTTCGGGAGTTGGCAGCAGACCTCCGCTGGACTTTGCTGCAGCTTCACTAGGGGATGCGGAAACGAGCACATCATTATCTGGCTCTTTCTACAGTAACCCTGAAGGTGGAAACGAGGATGGCTCATGTTTACGGCAGCAGGAGGACATGACGATTTTAACACCGGTGGTGGAGGAGGCATCCAGGACGAGTATTTTCAAACCGTTGTCATTTTTATACAGTTCTTCAAACCTGCGGAGAATATACTCTTGGTCTCATTGAAGCACTTTTGGATGCAACAAGAGTTTTTTTGTTTTTTTGTTTGTTTGTTTGTTTGCTTGCTTGTTTTGTGGTTTAGCTTTCGGTTTTTCCTCTTTTTTTTTTTTTTATGATGTTGCCGTGGCTGTGCCTTTTTTTTTTTTCTTTCTTTTTCTTTTTTTTATTTGTTCGCAGAACTGCTAAGGTAGAGAAATGCACTGCTGCGGATACGCTCATATGTTACGGTTTGTCTGAGCGGCTCACGGTGTGTTTGAGGGTGCTCTTTTGCCTTGTATATTTCCCTGCGATGAGCTTCCGCCTTCAGTGCAGTGGCATCCTTGTCAATCCACCTGTATTCCTTTTCTTCTCATCCTGCTGGATCATCTCAAAGGGGAGGTGACGTTGGTTGGTATCTGCACACGCAGTGAAGTTAGGTGTGGGGGGGTTTGACAGCTTGTGAGTTATGAGCTGGCTAAAGGCGCTAGAGAAGGTGCGGTCTCGCGCCGCAGTGAGCTCCCTTCCACAGACGTTGCTTGCTTCAGGCGCCGCTGTGGCAGGCCGCCTTGCGCCGGCGGTGAATAGGGACGGATTGCAACGTAAACAACAAGAACACGCACAAGCGACAAGAGAAGTAGGGCCTTCAACGGCCGCGCTACACAGCGTCAGCGACACGTGGGGTAGTGCACTGGCGGTCATTAGGTTCTCGCAGTCCGGCTCGCAACGCGACCAGACGTGGAATATGCACCACCTCCCCCTCTCGCTTGCCACGCAGTGTCTGGCGGTTTTAGTGGAGGCAGGGCAGACTGCGCAAGGGGTGGAGCTGATGCAGTCATGGCAACGTCCGGAGGCAAGGACAACGATGCGTGCAAAGATACGGGCGACCGCTCGAATGCGCAAGACACTAAGGACGTTAGGTACCATTGGAGATGTGGAGACGTTGCGAACGGTTGTGTCTGTGCTGCATCAATCGTTGACGGAGCAAAGGCATCTGTCGCGGCATAAACACCACCTTCAAGCTCATGCGTCATCCTCTGAACCCTTCGAGTGTGCTGGAACGAAGAACAGCTATCCGCTTCTGTCAGCGCTTGGCATGCAACGCACCCGGCTGTTACTTGTCGAGGCAGTGCATGAACTTGTCATGCAAGACGAGAGTGTCGTCCCTGTGTTTGAGAAGCTTACGTGGATCAATGCAACGGCAGTGGCAACCACACCGCAAGGCGCCCAGGTCCAGTGTCTTATTCCATTTATGCTTCAAGACGACTTCGGTCAGGTGATTGAGTCGAGCCCCTCCTACGACGAGAGCCTTTTGCAGCAAATTGGCCCAGCCTTTCACATGGGATTTGCCCATCCCACACAATGTGGTCCTGTTGAAATTATTTCCATGCCGCGAAGTGAAATTCGGCGTCTGTACAGGAAGAGTATTGGTCCATCAGGGGAACTGTGGAAGGAGGTGAAGGATCTTGTCCTGCCGCACTCACTCCTGATACAGCAGGCGTGTCAAATAGCGACGCTGGTAGACGTTCTCTGTAGCCCCATGAAGGCGTCTTTGGTGGCACATGCCCATCGTAAAAAGGATGCCTCCGAGCTAACAAAAGAACTGCGCCAGCTGCGGAAGTTTCTCATCACACAACTTTGTTCCTCGCGGTCCTTGTCGCGACGAATGTGGAGTTGTGCGTTACTGCGTCATCCGCGTCTTTTGTATCGCTTAAACCTGTCCCCGATAATGGTGTTTTGTGCCTTGGCGCTGACGTTTCGTAGTTTTCAGGTCCACATCCCTTTTGTCCGCTGCTGTCTGCCGCTGCTGCGACGTCTGAAACGAATGGGTCATGATGAGGAGGCGGCGCGATTAGTGTGGAATCATCTTTCTGTTAACAGCCCTGCCCTCGCTGTAGTGTTTAGGCACCACCCCCTGGCCCTTGAGGATGCAGTGACGGTCGTCTGTCGCACGATGCGCACAGGTGTGGGAGGGCGCAAGGAGGCGTGGATGGGTCACCGATCGCTTGCCGTGCTGCGCGTGGCCGCTGCATCTGGCCGCTTGACCCCCGCCCACTGCATTCCTGCCTGCGCCGCCGCCCTTGACTGCGGGGTGCACTTTGCCACTGTGCAGCAGCTCGTCGGAGAGGTCTTTGGCGATGACAATGACACGGCACGGTGGGTGCTGAACATGGTGCGGCTGACCACCGAGAGCCACACGACGCGTCGTTTTTTTCCTTTGGTGTATTCCGGCCACTCCGTGTTGATGCGCAGCCTACTGCGAAAGTACGCGTGCGAGTCCGACGTGATCGGTTCCCCGCCCGCTGTGGAGCTCCATGTGCCATCCCGCAGTAAATTGCTGGCACTGTGGACGATGGTTCACGACGATGTCATGAGTATGCCGCTGCGTCGACTGATATGTCGTCTCTTTTTGGATGACGAGGCCCTTATGGATTGGAACAAAATAACTGCAACACAGCAGGCTGGTGCACAAGCTCTCAATGTTTTTTTTCGTGAGGAGGTGCTTGCCTCCATGGCGGCCAACTGCACCACGGAAGGCAGTTACGTGATATTCATGGATGCGCTTCTTTCGCGGCGCCGCCTACGGGACGCTAAACGTTGTATGCAACTCCTGTTGAGTGAGCTGGACGACGAGTGTGGACAGGTTGTATTGCCTAGTCTTGCAATTGAGGGCATAGGTATTCCCTAAGGGTTTGCTACCCGGTGTATATTTATGGAGCCTTGTGTGGTTCAGCTTGTACTGTAGCCCACACGCATGCTCCGTGCAATTAATATCTTTATGGTTCTTCATGTTCACTTGCTTCATTGCTCTTGAAAGTCAAAATGTTTTGTTGTTTCCATCTCCTACATCATGTGCGCATCTTCCGTCTTTTCCAACCCTCCATTATATATATATATATATATATATATATGGAGGTTGAGTAACCGGCACAGCGGGTGGTAGAGTCGCGTGGCTGTGGGCGGCAGCGTCTTTTGATATCTAGTCAACAACGTCTCGTCGTTGGGAAGATACTCTTGTAGGTCGTGCGAGCTGGCAGCGGCGAGGAATACGCAGATGGTTTTCTCAGCCCGCGCGGCAGAGCGGGGAGAGTTTGAGTTTGACGTGTGTAAGCTGAAGCTTGGCTCAGGTGGCAGTGGGACTGTCTTTCTTGCGCAGCACCACATTACCCGCGAGCTTGTGGCGGTGAAACGTTTGTACCCAAGGCATGCAACGGAATGCGGAGGAGCCCTCTTGTGTTCTGCATCGCAGAACGACCCCCATCATCATCATCATCATCATCATCCGCGTCGGACTCCAGCTGCCTATCGCTTGACAACGCCCGTAACAGCAAGGACGGCGACACCGGCGTTTAAGGGAGATGGTGGCAGCGGTGGTGAGGAGGCGTATGACGTCAGCCTTCTGCGGGACGTCGACTACCACCGTAGTGGTGGTAGCAGCAGCGCCAGCAGCTACACCAGCCGCAGCAACGAGGATGACATGCACGACGACATTGACCTCACGTTGGAGGAACAAGAAGATGAGGAAACGAAGGAGGCAGAGGAGGAACACCCCATATGTGATGATGATGATGATGAAGAGAGGGAAACTAGTTCTTTTAGACTGGGACGCGTTCCCTCTGCAGCCCGTCTGCCCTGTGAGAGTATGATTCTGCAGTACCTTGGGCCACATCATCACATTGTAAAGTTCCTCGGTAGTTACACCACCTCAAAGCGGGTCACCTTCTTCGCAATGGAGCTCATGGACAGCGATGTTGGGAGAGAACTGCGGGCGGCCAACACCGCTTTTATGAATGAAGATATTGCGCGTCCACTGCTGCATAGTGTAGTCTCTGCAATTGCCCATCTTCACAAACGCGGTATCGCCCACCGTGACGTTAAGCCCAGCAACATCCTCCTTCGTCGGATTGATGCGGCAAAGTTAGTTGCAAGTGCCGCTGCACAGACTACCACCAGCATCACCACGCCAAGAGCAGAGTCTTACAAAAGGTACACGGAACGCCAATCTCAAAATTTGTGCCTCTACGAGACGGAACATGTGAAGGCTGCCCTCGGAGACTTTGGAGCCGCGCACTTTATGCACGAAGGCAGCAATGTCTGGGGTGGACGTGGGACCTTGTACTACAAATCCCCAGAGCAGCTCATGGGTCGTGCTGAGGACTACTTTGCTTGTGACATGTGGGCTTTGGGTTGCACGTTGTTTGAGCTGAGTACTGGGTCGGTTGCCTTCTGCGGATCCTCGGATCTTCAGGTGCTCCATCAAATTTACGCCAAGCTTGGTACAAACTTCTATTCTTACCCGGACGTAACACGTGCAGCGACGTTGTTTGACAGTTTGTCTGCACCGTCTGCAGCACTGCTCGATCTTTTGAACGGACTTCTTGCACTGGATCCACAGAAACGCCTGACTGCAGGCGAGACAATGAAGCATGCCTTTTTTGATCCTATTCGACAAAAGTACGGGGTCGACAGCGACAACACGGAGGTGACGTTTCCACTGCGACCACGCTGCCGCCGGCCTGTGGATGCGGCTCGGTACACCTTCCGCTCCGTTTGCAATACACCCGCTAAGCGGTCTAGAGCGGCAGTAGGGGGTGGCTCCTCACATGTCAGACGTGATGCAAATCGCTCAGATGTCAATCTTTCCTGTTCTGTGCGACGATGCAGTGTGTGGTCCTCTTCGTTTAGCGCCGGTTCAAGTCCCAGAGGTGCTTCCACATGTATGAAGTCGCATCATGAGAGTGTGGACGTCTCGCGGCGGCGTGGTGGTGAATCAGGTGCCTGCAGCATTGGCAGGCTTCTATCTCTCTCTGTGTGTACCCCTAGAGTCGGTGGTGTGAATACGCAGGGTAAGGACGATAACCCAAGAACGGTATACCCATTCATCTCCCCTGTGGCGCTGTGTTTTAGTCCAGCAACCTCTGTTAAGTGCCCTGGATGTTCACTGAGCATGACCAACACCACAGCTGCAGCTGCAGTGGCGACAGCGGTTGCCTCACAGGGTAACAAACTGCGATGGACTCCCTCATCTAACGCTACGCTGGGAAACACACGGACCAATTTATTATTTGAAAGGGCCCCTGTGGGGGAAGGTGCGTGCGCTGGTATGGGTGGCGGCGGTCACACAGGACCACGTGTGTTATTCGATGACGACTCCCACTCCTGCCATCACGACGCGGACTCGCCGCTTGTGCGCAAGACGCTCTTTGGGACACCCCAGCGACCCCTCATCTACCCTCTGAACGACAGTGCTGACAACGCTGAGACCAGCGTCATACCTCTCGATGAACCGTAGGTGAGGACGCATGGGCGACACCTTAAGGGACTGGTAATGCAATCAAAGGAAAACCGACGTTGCCGTCGTGTATTTATGACACAGGTAGCGAGCGCCTTATGTTTTTTTTTATTTTATAACGTTAGAACTATTCCCCACTCCCTGCGCGCGCACGAGAGCGACAAGCATGAGAGGGAGGAACTCAACAATCACAGAGAAGGAAGATGAGGAGTTGAAGCGGTGGCTGCGTTCGATCTACGCTGCGGCCATGTGGACATCACATGTTGTCTTTCCACCGAATAGGGTGCGCACCAGCTTTACATCTACATGTTTCCCTTCGTAATGGGACACTTTTTTTTTTTTTTTCGGATAGGGAGGGGAAGACTGTGTGACCAGCCATCTGGTAGATTGCTGCGCTGCCGCTTTCTCTCCACAGCACAACACTTTTAGATTTTACCCCCTCGATTGTCTTAAACGTTTTGTACACTTCACATTGTTGACGCTTTTTGTTCTCGCATTTTCCACGCCTGTGTGTACGTCGCTGTTTGGGTGGCGTCTTTCACATACGTCTCTGACTCCACCTTTTCATAAGGCGGCCCAGAATTTAACTGTTTGTTGTTCGTGTTCTTAGAAGATGCGTGTGTGTGTCCTGAGTGACACGTTGCGTCCGTTTGTGTGTTTGTTTGTGTGCGTGTTTATGTGTCTTTATGTCTGCTGCTCCGCGCAGTCTCATGTCCTTCTCGCCCCCTGAAGGATGCCGTTGTTTTTGTGACGGTTGTTTCCTGCAGGGTGGAGAGGGTTTTGTCGTGCCTTCACCGCATCTATTCACGCACTGTGCCTTCCCCTCCTTCTTTTTCCGTCCTATTTTTTCTTGTAAACGCGTGCCTGACGCCGCCAAGGAAACCACTGCGGAGAAAGCAAAGAAGAAGTTACAAGTTCATTGAAGTCGCTAAAGTACCGAGGGACCGTGGCGCAACTAGTTCTAACAAAAAGAGACGGAAACCACAGCAACACCGTAAGTGGGAGCAGAAGCAGCGGAACCCACCAATAGGGAAAACAACAACTACTAAAAGAAGGAATAAACAATCGTACCCACCCAATAGGAAGCAAAGCAGAAAAGAAACGGTACAACAATCGCACGGGGAAAGGAACGTCAAGGCAACTACATCAAAGACGCGAAATATCAGAGTCCATTGTTTGACATGCGGTTGAGTATAAAACTTTTTGCTGCTCTTGGAGGGTTTCTCTTTGGTTATGACACAAGTGTCATTAACGGAGCCCTCTTTCAGATTAAGGATTGGTTTGAATTTTCAGGACACTCCTGGAAAGCAGGTCTTATTGTGAGCATTGCCGTCGCGGGGGCCTTTGTGGGCGCATTTATTCCTGGGCTTTTGGCCACACGCTGCGGCCGCCGTGCCTGCATTGCCATTGCCGATGTTTTCTTCATCGCTGGATCAATTATCATGGCCGTGGCAATGAATGTGGAGATGTTGTTAGTTGGGCGTGCCGTTGTAGGACTTGGGATTGGCATGTCTTCTGTTACAGTCCCTGTGTATCTGTCAGAAATCACTTCGGCCAGAGAGCGTGGAGCCACCGTGGTGTTCAATGGTGTTTCCCTCACTGGGGCGCAATGTGTCGCCTCCGCGGTAACTGCACTTCTTGTACAGTTTACCTCCACTAACGTTGGGTGGCGTGTGGCTCTCGGTCTAGGTGCATTGCCGGCAATAATTCAACTGGTTGGGCTCTTCATCTTCCTCCCGGAAAGCCCACGTTGGCTTCTTGTGAAGGGGGATCGCGAACGAGCGTTGAAGTTGGCAGAGGAGTTTGAGGTGGACATTTGTGAGGTCACTGACAATGACAACTCTGAGGCCTTTGCACCCAATTACCGCGGCATTTTTGAGAAGGGGATGCGACGTCGTCTGCTTATTGGGTGCATGCTGCACGTCCTACAGCAGATTTCAGGCATCAACACCATCATGTATTACAGCTCCGTTATTTTGTACGATGCCGGATTTAGGGATCCCAAGACTCCAGTTATCTTCTCTATCCCACTTGCTGGCATAAACGCCATCTCCACCATGTGCTGCCTTTTTACTGTGGATCGGTGGGGACGGCGGCGTCTGTTGCAAGTAAGTGCGTACGCCTGCCTTGCTATCACAATTTCAATGACAGCTGTCGGTTTTTGTCTTGGCACTCAAGTAACGTACTCGATCGGGGGATGGGTATTCCTTGCGCTACTGGGCGTGTACCTTGTCTTCTTCGCCCCAGGTCTTGGGGCAATGCCGTGGGTCGTTATGGGGGAAATCTTTCCAAACCGCTTGCGCATCACGGCGGCATCCGTGGCAACGATGTGCAACTGGGGCTCGAACGCCCTTGTGTCGCAGTTATTCCCTATCATGATGGGCTCTATTGGGGTGGGAGGCACGTTCAGCGTTATTTGCGGATGCATCGCCTTCGCCGCCGTCTTTATCCAGTTTTTTGTGGTGGAGACAAAGGGCCTCACGCTGGAGGAAATTGAGGACTTTTTTGACGGGAAGCGTGCGCAGGAGTCTACAGGTGAAACGGACGCAACGAGTGAATTTTGCAATCTTACGGGGAACCGTATGGTGGGGGAAAAAGTTTCTGATGCGAGGGAAAGGAACGCCAGTCCATTTCATAATACCGTTGAGTGACGTATGCAGGCATAACCGTATCTCTCAATATTTACGCATACGTGTGGGTGTATGTGTCGCTACGAAATGGTCACGTTTCTAGGCTCGTTTGTGCCCCCCTCCCTTTTTTTTTGTTTTCTCTCCGCTTTTGTTATATAAATTTGAACTCTGTTGAGTTCTTTATTGGTTTTTGCTGTTTTTTTCTTTGTTTTACGCTTCCCAGCTCTTTGGCGGCTTATATCTCGCGTAGTGCGCCTTTCGGCGTGTATGCCGCTTTATTTTGTTTGTTTCTTTGTTTTTGTTTGTCTTCTTCGCCGCCGGTGGATCGGTGCCTCGCCTTTGAAGAGGGAGCTGATTGTGCAACTCCGCTCTCTCCTCTCCTTTTTTCTTTTTGGCTTGAGGCCCACACCCGTGTTGCCGAGAAGACATAGACATACTTTGATTCCTGAATGACATCTTGGAAATGCTATGAATGTTTTTTTATATATATATTATTTAATTCGGCGACTTTTTGTCCTGGTCACACGTAAATCTTTTTGCTACAGTTGTTTTTGTTGCACTTGTGTTGCAGGTGCAGTCCCGTGCAGCGTGTCTTGCAGTGGTTGCTGCGTGTGTGTATGTATATGTGTGGCGGGTTTCTATTTTCTGTTGCTTTTCTCTTCATCTCTTTTACAGGTGAAGTTCTCAGGGGAGGTGCACACAGGCAGGACAGTGAAACCTTGGGATGGGAGGATATACGTACACACACATACGCAAGCTGCAAAGAGAATAATTGTGTGCAGTAGAAGAGCATATTCAGCGTAGGCATCTTTTTTTTTTTTTGGTAGCGTTTGAGTCTCAGAGGAGCACGCAGAGCCGTGAGAAGGGGCATGGCCACCGCGAGGGGGCAGATGGTGTCGGATCTTGTAGAACACTCCACAGAGGTGCATATGAGCCTATCCTCCCTGGGTGGCAGACGCGACATACTCACACCAGCATACCGGCTGCACTGTGCGCTGAACAGTGACTACGCCATTATTTTTGGTGTTGCAAATTGTGCGGAATCGTTTAGTGACCTGTACGCCCTCCCAGTGACTGAGTTGATAAGGTCATTTCGGGTGGTGTTGCAACGCGTAGAGGTGCATCCGCCGCCTTTGCTGGTGTTACGGAGTTTCCCCACTTCTCTGGTGGCACCAGAACCAGCATCGTTATCGCCATCGTCACCCATCGCTTGCGAATCTGCTTCTCTCCAGTGACCGAGTGCACGTCGCTCACACACATAGGCGCCCATAGTGGAGGGAAAGGCTATTCTTTCTGGCGGGCATGGTGTTGCTTCCGTCAATAATGTCTGGGTACCACATGAAAAGTCATTTTGATGGACGCGTGTGAAGACCCGGGGGCTAGACCCGCACTCTTCTCTGATGGAGACCTCAGCATCACGTTACTGCCACTCGGCTGTGGTGTACCCCCCAACACAACGTCATCAGTGCATACGAAGAGTGATGTCGTTGGGTTGCTCGATGCCGCGGCATCCACCACTCATGCATAAATTGGAAAAAGTCTATGCATCTTTGGTGGGGTCCTTTTCCCCCTTGGTGACAACGCTCTCTGGGAGTTGAAGCTTTCCACATTCATCTGGCGTCGAGTAAAAGTAGAGGGTGGAGTTCTTCCGTCGCCACGCTTTGGGCATATTGCATGTGTCTTGCCCCACTGTATGATTGTGTTTGGTGGGGCGTACAAGTTCCCGTCCGGGCGCTTCCTTGATGACTGCTTTATTTACAACTTTTTCTCAAGCGAATGGAGTTCTTCAAAATAGAGTCGATTCTCACAGTCTGATTTCGGGTCTCGCGTTCCTCACGCACGACTCCGCAGATGCGGTCTTGGAATCGGAAAGCATATTAGATATGCAACCCACCATATTTAGTTATTTGCCTGCCACTCTTTCGAGGGGTCATCCGATGCTGGAGGGGAGGGGGATGCGTCAAGTTTTATGCCACCGGGCCGCCGATCGCATGCTGTTGTTTGCTCCGTTCAAGGCAAAATTATTATGTTTGGTGGATGTGACGGCAGCCGCGTCCACTGTGATTGTTTTCAGCCGAGACTGGCTCCCTCCACACTGCAAGACTGTTACAATGGCTTTCTTGTGGCCGCACGTCGACTCCGCGGCCAAAGTTGCAGTGTGATCAAACAAACTTTGCGAAAGTGGGACAAGGGTTGGCTTGGCTCGTGCAGTGAATTTTGTGCTGCTACGCACAAGTGCAGTGGAGTTTTAGGCGGGCAACATACTCGTTTTACAGTGGCACTCCGCTTACATTCATTCTAATTATGCCACAGCTATTATTGTTTCATGTACTTTTCTGTTTGCATGTCTTCAACACCTGCTTTCAGCGTTATTTATTTTTATGTGGCTGATGTTTTATTTTTTGTTTGTTTATGTGCGTGAGTGTTTGTTTGTTTTATTCGTTTTCTTATTTATTTATTTATTTTTCCATTGTGGGTGTGTTTAAACGAGGCGGTCCGGCTGCGAAGGGAGGACTCGTACTTTTTTTTTTTGTTGCTTTTTTGTTTCTCGTTGAGAGGGGAGGGGGGTTCATGGGATGCCAGATGCATGCACCACACGTCTTTGCTTCCTTTTGTTTCCTTCTTTGCAGTGCGTGGAGCAGGGGGTTGAAGGGTGCGGTGGTAGCCAACGAAAAAGGCTTCGGCGAGGAGGCGAAAGATGGTGCAGATCAGTAGGGGCGAGACGAAACAAGGTGGAGCAGAAGCGGGTGCGCTGCCGTGCCTTGAGTCGAGTGGCGGCGTACGGGTTCCTCACATGGGGGTAGGCACGTATGAGCTTCGCGGTGAGGAATGTCGCCGTGCTGTACTGGCGGCACTGCGGTTAGGGTTTCGGCTTATTGACACCGCAGCGGGATACCACAATGAGGAGCCTGTTGGGGCTGCCATTGCAGAGAGCGGAGTGGCGCGGGAGGAGTTGTTTGTCGTAGTGAAGATTGCACCGAAGGCGATGCTGACGGAGGTGCTGGTCGAAACCGGCATTCGTGAAAGTATACGGAAGCTGCGGATTGTGTACGCGGACTGTGTCTTGATTCACTGGCCAGGCTGCGGTGGATTCAAGCCGCACGAGGCGGAAGAGCACAAAGCGGCACGGCGTCGCTGCTGGAAGGTGATGCGGGCCCTGCAGAAGGAAGGCGTCATTCGACATTTGGGGGTTTCTAATTTTGCCCCGCGGCACTTTCCCGATTTGGCCGATAACGCTGAGGACGTGGCGCATTTGTTTGACGCTAGCAATCCAAGCAGACCTGTGATAAATCAGATTGAGTTGCACCCGCTCTGCTTGCAGGAAGATGTTTGCGACTTCTGTTGCAAGCGCGACATCGTGCTTCAGCAGTACTCCCCACTAGCACAGTGTCATGCGGAGCTGGTTGAGCACCCTGGGCTGTGTGCCATTGTACGGGAGCGCTTCCCAGGGTATACCGTGCACGATGTGTTACTCATGTGGGGCCTGAGTCAAGGTCTTTGCGTTCTGGTGCGCAGTCGGTCAGAGGAACATTTAAGGCAAAATTGGGCAGCCGCAAGAGCCTTTTTCGCGGAGGGGGCACTCAGTGACTCTCAGAAGGAGCAGTTGAAAAACCTGCGAGCCTCCATGCAAGTGGTGGAGGATCACCATTTTTGTTGGCATAGCGAGCATATTGACTAAAGAGAGAGGGGGCTTGAAAGAGGAAGGGGAGCTAACGCGAAGCGGGTGGATGGCACAGTGACTGACCCACAACTATGGTGGTGCGCGAATGAACACCCGATCATTGTGTCTTGTATCTGTTTTTTTTTTTTTCTTTTGGTGCCTGGTGATGCCCAGCGGGGGGAGGGGTAGCAAGCAGCTAGTGTCCCACACAGCACAGAGAGAATGCGGATGTGTCATCGCCTCCTTCGGTGTGGTGTTGCCGGACCCTTTTCGGTGTCCCGTATCACTCAGCGGCGTCTGCTCCACGCAGAGCCAGGGAGGAAGAGCATGCAGGATCATCTTGCAGCCATTGTGCTTGAGTGCGATCGCGATGCCGCACGCCCCTTCAACGGCTCTATCTGCGCCGCAGCCCTTACCGCGGTTGGGGTGGGTTTGGGGGCCTTCACGTTTGTCTGGAACGTCGGCAAGCCCGTAGTGGATGCTTACGCGAAGACGCAGGTAACTGATTCCTGGGATCAGGAGCATGAAGAAGAATGAAATAAAGGGGAAGAGACAGGAGGGGGGAAAAAAAAGCACAAGAGGTGGATGTAAGAAAGCCGGTCTGCACACAAATGAAGGACGTACTCAACGAAGGGGCGTCACATGCTTTGAGTGAAAAGCGACACGGAAAGGAGGAGAAGTGTTCGTTCTTCCATTTCTCACGCGTATACACAATATACTCTGTCATTATACCTATTCCCCCTCTGTATATGCGTGCGTGTCTGTGTGCCGTTCTTGTTCTGTTTTGAATGCGGGGCTAGCGAGCTTTATTAGCATCGTTTCTGTAGTAGAAGACGGAGACCTTGTTATGCGTCATGAAACGTAAAACGCATGTGTCTCCACCATCACGTGCTCCGGTGGTCCACAGGAAATCAAAATGTGTTTCTTGTGATTCTTCACCTTATCCTTCAGGCAGGCGGATACGTCTCACGTCAGCAGAAATGCGTACGTCTCACGTCATCACCAACCTGGGTTCCAATGTGATGCTCAATATGGACAGCTTTGCAGTGGGTCATGTATATAAACGAATCTGGTCTCAGGTAGTTCTTGGTTCCACAAGTGGTCTAATGATTATTATGGTCCTTGCTGTGCTGTACTCCGTGTATGCTTTGTGCCTTCCATATGGAGACAGCATCAGCCTTGGCATTTTGCTCTCTGTCATGCTACATTCGAAAAGTACAGAGGAATACTCGGCTTCCCGATCCGCAAGGCGAAGGTGCGTGGAGAGGATGCAGCAGCTGCGCCAGAAATGGGTGTCTCGTTCCACGCTCTTTGGTGTGGTTGGTTCTCTGCTATCTTTAGGCCACTTTTTCATGTATGCATCCATGCAGGGTGTGATGTTATTGGGTCTCAACAAACTCTTCCTGGGGGTCCGCAGGAGACGGAACGGTGCCAACCGTGTCGGGAAGGCCATGTATGGGGTGGGTGAGAAGGGGGTATTTCTCACGTCCACGTCCATGGAGCAGGCCATTATGCGTTTGCTGACGGTGAGCATCCTCGTCACCATTGCCCATTTCATGATTGGGTTTTTCTTCTTTTTTCAGCTGCACGCCGTGCTACTGGTTGTGTTCGCCATCACCGTTATGGTCATGTCGGAGGAACGTTTCACTGCTGTGATGTGGTGCCTCTGGCGAACCGCACTCATACTTTTCTTTACGGTGGCACTCTCGTACAACATGGCGGCGGATGTCCTCTCTGTCAGCGACGCGGTAAAGCGAGCGACCTCGGCCGTCGTGCATGCCAGAGACCAGTGGTCCAACGGCAGTACGTCCGCTTTGGCTGCAGGTAGCACGTTATTTCCTGACACTGCGAGGTACACGGCGGCGGCGACGACCTCGGTTTTCTCGTCGTCTACATCCATCGCGAGCATTGAGGAGATGATTATGGCGAAGCTCCAGCAGACGGTGTTAAAGGAGCTTGCCGACACACTCAAACAGTCAAACGTCACGGAACTTGCTGTCGCCGTGCGTCGGGTTGTTTCCCCTCTGCTAACGAGATCTCCATCCGAGATGAGTATTGGTTCATTGCGGAACATAAGCAGTGAGGTGTATACCTCCCTCTTTCGGTCTGGTGGTCCTCTACGCAAGGTGGATTGGGTCAGTGTGTTGCAGAATTCACTGCAGCGTTGGCGGCCCGTGCTTGTTTCTTTAACTCAACTTTTGTTTGAGTTGGGATCGAACGTGATGGGGTTCTTTGACTCCGTGTATGCGAGTATCCTGTTTGTCTGTGTCCTTCGCTACTTTCTGCAGCTGGAACACACGATTCTATACTACGTGGTTGCCAAGATGCTCCGCGTCATTCACTCACGCGACGGGGAGCGACATGCGCGAATTATAGAGCGCGAAATCACTGTGTCGTTTCGGACCCTCCTACAGTCCTTTTGGCATCTCTCCTGGTTTCACTTCTGTATTACAT
The DNA here is from genome assembly GCF_003719475.1 of Trypanosoma rangeli. Classification (NCBI taxonomy): domain Eukaryota; phylum Euglenozoa; class Kinetoplastea; order Trypanosomatida; family Trypanosomatidae; genus Trypanosoma; species Trypanosoma rangeli. The sequence goes on from NW_021705984.1 coordinate 18,824, forward strand.
TCTGTCTTTTCAGTGCGTGGTCCTTCCCCACCCCTTTCTTCTGTGGGGTGATTTCCACACTCACCGCCGTGTTCCCACTCACACCAAAGTGGGTCTCGCCCGTCGCACTTGCGTTGGGGTGTGTTCTCTTTAGTGCCGTAAGTACCCATGGGTTTCCCGGCGCTGTCGTTGATCAGCGTGTGTGGAGTTGCCTCCTCGCGTTTTTGGCGTCGTACTTGGATGAGTGGTTGCTTTGCGTTTCGCGTGGGTTGCGCGGAGATTCGTTAAAGGACGCCGCAGGGGTGGAGCGGGAGCAGATGCCAACGTTTGTTATTGGCACTGCCGTTGTGCTTGGCTATGTGCGGTACGGAGTGCGTGGGATTCTGTTTGGGCCCATGACTGTCATTCTGGCGAAGGTGTTGTTTGACAACTGGGACATGGTCACAGAGTGCGAGGCGCCGCCCCCTGACGCACGTTGCTCTGCGGAAAAAAATCCATCAGTTTTGCATGAGTGGCGTGATGTACGTGTTTCATGCAGCCAACAGGAACATGGTCGTGGTCGTGGTGGTGTATGAGGAGACTACGGCGGCTAAGCAGGGAAATATATTCGAGTTTGCGTCCCTGCCCCGCTTTTGATGATGTATTTTTTCTATACGTGTTTTATCCCTTCCCGTGTGGGGTTGCTTCGGTCGGCTGTACATGCTGGCCCGTGGCAACGAGAGCCACGATGGGGCGGGGAGAAAAGAAATGAAAAAAAAAACACCAACTGGGTGCTAGGAAGGTGTCACAGGTGTCGGCGTGGCGTATACCGAAGTATACCTACAGTGAGTCCACCCACGGGAGGGACGTTGCGTCCCGCGTGTAACTAACCGTAGCACAGTTTTCATGCCTGTATCTACAAGCGGTGTGGTGCATGTATAAAAGAGAGGTCGGTGGAGAGCCGTCTGTGCACCTCGTACCCCGCGTATGCGCGCAGCATTTTTATTTATTTTTTTTTGTGCGTTTTTTTTTTCTTTTCATTTGTGTGTGTGCGCATGTGTGTGTTTATGTCTTTACTCGTTTTGGGAGCGCATTTGGAAGACAGAGCGGCGCAGAAACGAGAAAAAAATGCCGAGTGGACGCCTCGTGCTTGGTGGTGTTGACGTGATGCGGCTGCTAGATGCCTACCGCCGTGGCCACACCTCCGGCGACGCACCCCGTGCCGTAGGAAGTATGAGGCATGCCAGGCCAACTCTGCTTGTCAGCGCATGTCTACTCGGGCAGCGCGTGACGTATCGTGGAGGGAGTTGCTCCCAGCCAGGGCATCGATGTACACCTGTCGGTTTTATTGTGAACTGTCTGTGGCGTGAGCACCGTCTTGTGGAGTGCGTTCCCATCTGCCCAGAGATGGACCTGCTCGCAATGCCGGCGCCGCGGCCGCCACTACGATTGGTGAAGGAATCGCGTGACGAGCCTCGTCGCCTTGTGACAGCGCCGCCAAAGGTGTCAAAACGTCTGTTACCTGCGCCTGGCATGTGGAGTGACGAGGGATGTGAAGTAAGGAAGCGTCTGATGCAAAGGCATCCACGTCTGGCGGAGGAGTTGCTGGTGCATCGTCTGGCGGGAATAGATGGGTGTATCTTCAAGTCGAGGTCACCCAGCTGCGGCGTGCGGGACGCGCGCCTTTACGCTGCGGAGAGCGGCGGAGACTACGAGGAGGTGGATGGTTTTTTCGTTGACGGGTGGGTGCGCCCCGCTGCGGCGGCCCCAGTGCAAGGGACACCATCCACCACCGCGTTGCCGCTGCCGCTAACGACAGAGCGTCGATTGTGTTTTGGTGGGGGCGCTTTCACGCCTATTGGGGCACAGTTGGACCACAAGGACGCAGTGCTGTCCTTCGTTGCGGATGTTTTGGCTCGCTGTGAGGCCCGGCATCGTGTGGCGGCTTCTTCCTCTTCTCTTTGAATGAAGATTGCCGTGTCTTTTTCTCTTGTTCTTCTTCTTTGTCTGCTTTCCGTGACGTACGTATGTGATGATGCAGAGGAGTGATGGGTGGAGGGTGGAGTCCGTGGGACGATGGGTGGGTGGGTGTGTGCCACGCCTCCCTGCCGGCATTGTTGCTAACGGTGCACACCCACACACGGGTATCTACCCTTCTTGCACTCATGGGTCTTTGTTTGTGTTTTTTTTTTGTCTCTCTCCCCCTCCATGCGTCTGTGTGTGTGTCACAACAACAACTATGCCAGAGGTGCAACAAGAAAGTAAGGCTAAGGACTTTTGCTCGTAGCTCCTGTAGGCCCGTAGGGGAATGGCGTACAACACCCCCGCATGGAATGAGGAGTTTGGGGTGTTAAAACAAATGCAGGAGGATCGTATGAACTTCTTTAAGAGCATGACCTGCCACGAGCGCTGCGTCTCGCACTACTGGTTTAACGACTTCTACGGCGGAGAGCATAAGTGCATGCGCAACTGTCTGGAGAAGCTGAATCAGGTGAGCGTCATCACAAACATTAACTTCAACAAGTATGAACAGGAGAAGGCGGAGCGGAAGCGTAAGTAATGCATGGAGGCACATGTCACTTTGAAAAGGGTGCAGTGATGGGGCTCAACTCGCTGCAGTGTGTGCCGTGAGGTGGTGGTGGAAAAGATGAGTCTTTTTGTGCTTGTTTGTGCCGTGTGTGTGGGCATCCGCGCTTTCTGAAGTTGTGTGATGTACTGCGAGTCGCTCCGTGTGTTTGTTTGTAATTCTGAATGAGTGGGTGGGTGCTCGGTGCTTCTCCATGGTTTATTATTATTATTATTATTTTCCCCTCCACTCCGGACACACAAAGACGTCTCGTCTTCCGCCGTTGTTTTTTTTTTCTTTTTCTTTCTTTCTGTAACGCCTATTTTAATCCGAATTGGAGGGTGTTGGTGGAGCAGCGTGATTGTCACGGGACTGCGGTAGGGGGAGGGCGGTTACCACCTCCCCGTGCGTACCTTCATGCACGTTTCACGCACCCTCGTTCGCGTAATCCCCACCCCCTGCGTTTACTTCTTTACCCTGCCAGAGATGACAGCACAGTGATGGAAACGGTAACGCATCCTTGCAACGGATAACATGTGATGTGTCACATGTTTTATTATTTCTTCTCCTTCTTTTCATTGCTGCTTCTCCTCTTTTACACACACTTTTTCCCTCCCTTCTTTGACGTGTTGGCTCATCCGTGGTTTGGTGGGTGTCTTCTTGCTCTGGTTGTGTGTTTCTGTGCGTGTGTGCGTGGAAGTGCCCAGTAAAGAGAACGAGCGAGTGTGGGTAAGTTGAAGGATAGGCCGTTTCGGCGAACACATATTGTGCAAGGAGACAACACGTGAAGCGGAGTCCGGGTGGGAGAACAGCGAAGATGGTGCTGGCGGAACTCGGGCAGAGGATCGGGGCGGCGATCTCCAAGATGTCATCAAAACCGCTTTTGGGAGAAGACGACGTAAAGGAGCTCCTAAACGACGTGGCACGGGCGCTGCTTCAGGCTGACGTGCATGTGACGACAGTGAAGGAGCTGCAGCAGACGATACGTGCTGAGGTTGCAATTACGTCGGAGGCAGTTGGGCTTAACAAGCGAAAGATACTGCAAACCGCTGTGTTTAACGGTCTCAAAAAGATCCTCGACCCGGGCGTGAAACCCTTCATGCCGGTAAAGGGGAAAAAGAACGTTGTCATGTTTGTCGGTCTTCAGGGGTCTGGCAAAACGACGTCGTGCACAAAGTATGCGGCATACTTTCAGCGCAAGGGTCTCAAGACGGCTCTGGTGTGCGCAGACACGTTTCGTGCTGGGGCCTACGACCAGCTGCGTCAAAATGCCACCAAGGCGAAGATTCGCTTCTACGGCTCTCTAACTGAGGCCGATCCTGTCATCATCGCCAGGGAGGGTGTGACAGAGCTGGAGAAGGAAAAGTATGATCTTATTGTCATTGATACAAGCGGTCGCCACAAGCAGGAGTCTGCCCTATTTGAGGAGATGAAGCAAGTGCAGGATGCAGTGAAGCCAAACGATATTGTTTTTGTCATGAGTGCCACGGATGGCCAGGGGATTCGCGAACAGGCTCGACAGTTCAAGGAGAAGGTCCCTGTTGGATCTGTGATTGTCACAAAGCTTGACGGACATGCAAAGGGTGGTGGGGCACTGGCGGCTGTTGCCATGACTAAGAGTCCCGTTGTCTTTATTGGCACGGGAGAGCACTTTGACGACTTTGAACTGTTTCAACCAGGGAGCTTTGTGAGTCGCATGCTAGGAATGGGGGACATGCGGGCCTTGATGGATACGATGAAGGATGCCAACATCAACACCGATAGTGAGCTTTACAAACGGTTTCAGGATGGTCAGTTTACGATGCGGGACATGTATGAACATCTGCAGAATGTGCTAAAGATGGGGTCTATGAGCAAAATCATGAACATGATTCCTGGTATGTCGGCTCTTAGTGGGGCTGCGGGCGAGCTCGGGGATGTGACGCTAAAGGCCTTTATTCACATGATGGACAGCATGACAGCCGCGGAACTGGATGATGCACGTGTGAAGAAGACAATGACTCCCTCCCGTATTCTCCGTGTCGCCCGTGGCAGCGGACATACTCTTCATGAGGTGCAGAACCTCATTACTAGCTATGCGAAGTTTGAGGAGGTGGTGAAGAAGATGGGCAAAATGAACTTTAAGGCCATGACGCAAGATCCTGGTAGTATGCTCTCAGGGCGTATGGGGCAGCAGCAGATGAATCAGTTGGCGAAGGCGCTTAATCCGACGATGTTGCGGCAGATGGGTGGACTTTCTGGGCTGCAAGGCATGATGAAGCAGCTGCAAAACATGAAGTAAACCACAGTTCTACCGTGTGAGGGTAGCAGGAAAGATGCAAGCACAATCCACAAGAAAAAAAAAACAACGTGAAGAAGAACAAAAGTAAACTCTGATGCCCCACAAAAAGGGGGTGATGGAGAAGTTGCGGAGGTTCAGTTCGTGGTGGACCAAAAAGCTTGTCAAGGAACGTGGACGATTGTGCGGTACTTACGTACATGCTTGCATATTTGCGCTCTGAAAACTTACGTACATGCTTGCATATTTGCGCTCTGAAAGCCTCGTTTAAGCCGAAACAGCTTGCTTTTCCATGCACACATATACACGCTTTATCCTGTATGTCTGCGTGTATGACTGTGGTTGTGACTATTGGCTTGTTTTATCGGCTCTCTTTTTCATTTTCTAAAATGCTTTGCGCGGGGAGAGGCCCGCAATGCCAAACTGACGGTAAGAAAGAGAAAAAAAAAAGAGGCACCACTGAGCAAACATAAAACAAGGAGGAAAAACCATCGGTGCCTCCATTTACACGCGCTGCAACACATAAGCGTTTTGTTTGGGTGGGTTGTAATGACGGCGGTGAACGATGTTTTTGCAGCTGTTTGTCCTGGTGGTTCTTCATTCATACTTTTTCTCTCCGTGGTTGTTGTTGCTACTGTTTTTTCCCCTCACAGGCCCACAGACACGACGGCAGGATTGCTTAGATCGATAGAAATTAAAGTTTTGATTCCCAG
>NW_021705984.1:24363-30289 GCF_003719475.1 Trypanosoma rangeli
TGAAAGCCTCGTTTAAGCCGAAACAGCTTGCTTTTTCCATGCACACATATACACGCTTTATCCTGTATGTCTGCGTGTATGACTGTGGTTGTGACTATTGGCTTGTTTTATCGGCTCTCTTTTTCATTTTCTAAAGTGCTTTGCGCGGAGAGAGGCCCGCAATGCCAAACTGACGGTAAGAAAGAGAAAAAAAAAAGAGGCACCACTGAGCAAACATAAAACAAGGAGGAAAAACCATCGGTGCCTTCATTTACACGCGCTGCAACACATAAGCGTTTTGTTTGGGTGGGTTGTAATGACGGCTGTGAACGATGTTTTTGCAGCTGTTTGTCCTGGTGGTTCTTCATTCATACTTTTTCTCTCCGTGGTTGTTGTTGCTACTGTTTTTTCCCCTCACAGGCCCACAGACACGACGGCAGGATTGCTTAGATCGATAGAAATTAAAGTTTTGATTCCCAGTCACTCACCAGAGGCGTGCGTCCCCCCACCCCACCTCCCGCGATGTCACTGGCGACGTCCCACGAAAAAATCTCTGGACAAACTTCCGCAGGAGAACCTGTGCTGTTCGGCGATGTCACAAACACTCCAAGCTGGAAGACTGCCCGTGCTGCACGTGAGACCCTGCGCAGCTCTCAGTTCTGCGCCAGAACACGCGTTGTGACTGCGGCGGCGGCAGCATCGATGTCTGCACCTGAGCGAGGAAAGAAAATTTCCTCGTCACCTAACGAAATTGTGGTGGAGGCTACCGGCCACACTCTACAGAAAGGCGGCGGTAGCGTCGTGGAGGAAAACCAACTCAGCAACGCCATGCCCGTTATCCTTCGGGCGGAGAAAAAGTTCTCTTCACAAAAGTGGACGCAACGCCCACTGAAATTCCTTCAGAAGTATTTATTTCTGAGACATTTCAACGCCATGCCCTCAGCTCCGGGTAAAAATAAATGTTTGACGTCAGCTCCGTTTCGCCCGGTGCCTGTGTGCGCGTCCGTCAAGGGCGCTGAGGGTTCTGGACTGTCTCCTCCTCCGCCTCCTCCTCCGCCTCCTTCGTCAGAGGGCGATGAGGGGAATGTAGCAGTTCGTTTCGTGCGTTCACGCTGTTTTCATGCCCCGGCGTCGTGCGTCTCTTTTAATGAGGGAGTACTGTGTACTGGAGAGCCTAAAAGTAGCGATGGAGGTGGCAGCAGCGTCAACACGTCCACCAAGGTGGGTGCCGATCGTTGTGTTTCCGCAGATTTGCAAAGGTGCGAAGGAGAGCTGCCGGTTTTCGTCGGCAGGCCATTTGACAAAGACGTGGATTTTCCTCCTCCCACGGAAATGGGGGTGAATGGCAGGAAGGAGGTGGAACAAATGGCGGCGTCTCTTAACTCGATAGGGGATTGCCAAAGGAATTTCCGTGGGTGTTCGGCGATTGGGGAGGTGTTTTCGCCCACGGATGGTGTTGGTATTGGGGTCATTACGCCCATTGATGATGAAGAGGTGCTCATTGAGTTGGAGGGGCCCACGACTCCCGCGCGCCATTCTGCGTCAGCCCTCACTGGAGCTAACAAGGCCTCTCCGCTAGAGAAAAACATCACAGGAAGGATGTCGAATGAACCGTTCACGCGTGGAGGCCCGACTTCAAACTTTATGCGGCAACCCAGCAGCCTGCTGGAATGGTCCGGGGTCCTTACTGAAGGTAACATTAATCACGCGATGGTGTCTTTTGCAGTAGATCACTGCCGGAACTTGGATGAGTCGTTTCATGCCTTTGAAGGGTTTCTTTCATCGTACTTCCTGGAACAGTTCAAAGTGTATGAGGCAGCAGTATTAGAGGCAGCCTTTGTGATGGGCTACATTCACATGGTTGCGATTCCAATGATGAAATTGTTGGAGGTGGACGACCGACGTACTATGTGCATGCGACGAGATATCTACATTAGAGGCCTGATTGAGCGTTTTGTCGTGGAGCTGCCAGGAAAACGTAAAACTAAACTTCCTACTCTACTTCGCCTCTTTAACTTCCGACACGAGAGGCGAGGCCAGCCAGCACGGCAGGGCGAGACTCGGGCCATCCGTCAGGCAGGCCGCAGCTACTCCACTCGTGGCGTGGGGCATTCGCTGGGGAGAAGAGAATACGAAGTGCGCACCATGGGGAAGAGCGCGAGAGCCAAACGTGAAGAGGAAGGTACCGAATCCAAGCTGTTGCCGAGGACGCCGCCAAGGTCTTCCAGGTATCATGTTCACAGGACGTTCCTGTCGGTGCCAAGAAACCGCACACCAAAACGCTCACCAAGAGATGACGAGATGATGGACATTGAGAAACTCACCTCAACGTTTCCGCGGCCTAGGGGTTGAGGGAGGAAGGTGCGGCTCTGCGGCATCCTCAAAGCTTATGCACGCCGCGTCTGATCCATCGGTAGCTGCATTTGTATGCATTTATAGAAGCACGAGGGGGGTACACTCGTGGGCTGGGCCGCTGCTGCTGCTGCCGCTGCAAGAAGGCTAGAGAGGCAACACAGGCAATACCACTGCGAGGGTCAATAGAAGGAGGAGCAAACGGCAGAAAGTGAATGTTGTTGGTAGTTGACGTGCTGCGTCTGTCGTGTGCCGTGTTTGGCTGTTTTTCACTCCCCCTCCTTTTTTTTTGTTTTTTGTATCATTTTTTGGTTTGCGGTGTGCACGCGTGCAAAGACGGTAGAGGCAGTAACAAGAAAAGGAAAAGAAAAGTTTTTTTTTTGTTTACTTGTTGCCCAATAACTCTTGTCAAGAGTGTGTGTTTTGTCATTTATATATTTGTGTGTATATATGAAGATGCATTTCCTCCCCTCTCCCCTCTCCTCGTTTTTTGTGTCTATTTCATTTCTTGATCTTGCCTTGGATTAAGAACTTACTTTACCTCCTCTCTGTCTTTCTATCTGTGCGTGCTGCATATTTTTTTGTTTTTGTTTTTTTAAATTTTGGCTCTTTGTTTGTTTTGTTACTTCCTTTTTTATTTTTTTTTTATCGGTCAGTTGGCCCTACACCCTCGTGCACGTGTGTATAGCCTTCACGGATGCGCATAGTTACTCGTCTTTTTTTCTTATCTGCGTCTCCCGTAAGCTTTGGAGGAAGGATAAGAGAGGAGGGTAGATGATGTCGTGCGCCGACGGCGTTGTTATTTTTTTGGACGTTGACGGCGTGCTGCTCCCCGTGCCTCGCTTCACCTTCGGCGGCGGCGACCTTTGCGCACAAAGTGTTCGTGTTCTTCAGAAGATTGTCAACGGTTGTGGCGGAGCGGAGAAAGTTACCATTATCCTCTCCTCCACGTGGCGCAACTTCCCCGAGCAGGTGCGGCGGCTGAATGAATTCATGGAGAAGACGGTGGGGAGTAGCGTGCCGGCGGTTGCGGGAGGCACGCCGAATGGGACGCCCAAAGCAACGGCTGTGACGTACTATCCGGATGACCCGTCGGAGCAGCGCCTTGTGAGGGACCGCGTAGATGAAGTAAAGAGGTGGATTCATACACACATACGGGAACACCCGGAGGCGATTGGCGGTCGTTGGTTTGCGATAGACGACATGCTGCTGGACGTGGATGACCGCATGCGTGGCCATTTTTTGAAGACAGAGACAGAGACTGGCCTCACAGAGGCAGATGTGGCGCGGGCGCTTGAAATTATTGCCTCCTTCCCAGCACCAGCGGTGGCGGCGCAACACGCCGCGGCCGCGCTCGTTGACCCCGTCTTGAAGGACGAGGAGATTGACATTTTAGAATCCCGTTGCCGCGAGTTGTCAGAGACGGTGAGTGAACTTCAAGATTCCCTGCGGCAGTCGCGTGACGCGGTTGAGGCCCTGCAGTTGCAGCGCCGCGAGTGGGAAGCTGAGCATAAAGAAATGATGCGTCGCTTTGAGGATGTTAGTTATCGTCTGGCGCGGTACGATTTTGCCAGGAAGAACGAGGCACTCCGGGCGGCACTGGCGGTCCTCGAGAGCAAAACTGGGAAGGAGCGACGCGAGTTGGAGAGCCGCATCAAAGTCCTTGTGAACCTCCTGCGAGAGAAAAAGGAGATTGAAAAGACTGCGCGGAAGCGGCGGAAGAAGCTGCAATGACCTCAACGAAGGGGCGGAAGGATCCCCAGCACGCACTGCGCCGCCGCGTCGCCATACGCAAGTGGTTAAGGGGACTGACTAGAAATCAGTTGCGATCTCGCGCGCAGCTTCAAAGCGTGCTGGCGACGAGTTCTTTACACCCATTTTTTTTTTTTTTTTTTTTTTTTTTTTCAGGTGTACTCCGCGTCGTTAGGCCTTTTTTTGTTTCTGCGTGCTCACACTAGCACGAAAGGCGAAGGAAAGGGTGTAGGCGAGGGGCGGTAAAACGGCGGGGGCTGGAGAGATTTAAATGGCATGAGGAACTTTTTCTGTGTTGTGTTCTTTAATTGTTTCTCTTTTTTTTTTCTCTCTGTTTATGACGGCGGGCGGGGGGGTGGGGAGGAAGATGGGGAGTGAGTGGTGTTGCGCATTTATACACGCAGGCAAAATATACACGTCAAGTCGATTGTGGCGCTTCTTTTCTGTCACACACAAGCACACATTACATACACACGTAGCGTCTACGTGCGTGTGTTAATCGGTTTTGTTGGCCATTTCAGTAGGTCCACAGGAGGAGAGGAGTCGCAAATCCAAAGGTGTCAATCATCATACCATTAAACGAAGACCGCTTGTGCATTGAGCAGGGAAACGTAATTCATGTCTAAAAGCTCGCGTGTGAGGGTGGACGGTTTAACTGCCAATGCAGCGGCACGGGATGTGGAAGATTTGCTGGGTTACTGTGGCAAGGTTGTAAACGTCGTCGTGAGCGACGATCCGAAGGGCGTCACGGGCTGCTCTGCGGTGGTTGAGTTTGAATATGAGGGAAGTGTTGAGGTAGCGCAGTTACTTTCCGGAACCGTTTTCCAGGGGAACGAGGTGCGCATCACACCATTGAACGACGAAGCGACAAACCAGGGACGCCCGACAAGCCCAGGATTAGACGCCACTCGCACAAGTGCAAGGAAAAAAAAGAGATTTTTGCGTAATGCAGTGGGAGTGGCAGAGAAAATTCAGAAGTACCGCGTTATATCCAATTGTCGTGATATTCTTGGCGGTTTGTGCCAACATGTGAGGAACGCGGATCATGCTCTGATCATGGCCACCATGCAAGCCCAAAATTGTACGGAGGACAACAGAGTCGTTGGTGGTGAGGAAGCAACCACCGAGCAGTGGGATTATACAAACTCTCAGTCGCAATGGGGGAAGAAACCGGAGTCGTGACCCAGACTTTTTTCTTTTATTTTCTTTTACTTTTACTTTTACTTGCCCTATGCAGAGCGCCTCTCCTTGTCGGCATTACATATGCATATATATGTTGGTTCTTGATGTGGTTGTGAATTGATTTACTGGGCACAAATAACGGTGTTATTTTAAACGCGATTTACTTCCTCCCTCCTCCCCCCTTCACAGCACATCAGATGTAGTTCGCTGCTATGATGTGTGTTTTTTTTAAAAACTTTCTTTCTCTTTTCAGTTTACTTGTCTCTGTGAATTCCTTGGCATGTTGCTGCGGTATGTCCATAGGCCATTTTTGCCCTTTTATTATTATTATTTTTTTTCTGCTCTCGCCGGTGGTGTTGGTGGTGGAGATGCGTAGATTCAGCTGATTTTGTTGCTGTTGTAATGATTCTCTTTCTGTGTATGTGTGTGTATGTGTGTGTCTGCACGTGTGCATGTTATTTCTTTTGTCTCCATCTCCTTTAGAGCCTTCATGCCTCTCTTCCGAAACTCTTGCAGCTCCGGTGGGGTTCCCGCGGGATTCCGGCCGCCAGCAAATGCATCCGGCACAGATGCATCCAACACTGTCACACCATCCCTGCTACAGCCGCGGCGCGAGCGGACAGTGTTTTACCCTGACAGCAAAGGGACCATGCAGGCTGAC
>NW_021705985.1:0-15307 GCF_003719475.1 Trypanosoma rangeli
TTCTTCTTACTTATATATATATATATATATATATATATATATCTTTGTTGTGTGCTTGTGACATGGTCTCTCTAGTATCGTGAACCACTCAAGTGCAAGCCTGCTTTTCATATACACAAGCACACACATTTCTTTCGTATGCCCATTTTTTTGATTTTTTTATGATTATTTTTTTTACTGTCAAGGCGGTGTTGTGGTTCGTAGAGAGCTCTTACCTATGCATTCAATTCAACAGTATGATGTTTTCAGTCCCATGCAAACACGGAAGCGAGAAAGTGTGCTTCGTCGCTACGCAAGTGCGTTGGGGATTCCACAATTTTCCACGATTTCACTTGGAGTGGCTTGGATGCTTGGGTTCGTTGTGGCATTAACCGCAGGTGCCCTTTCAGATGCATTTCAAGGCAATGATCCCGCTATACCGTTGATTCCAACAACAAGCTTAGCAGTAGGACTCAATGGCTTTTGTGCCCTACTCTCTATTCTCCTTGGATACAGCTTGTGGGATTCGTTCAGCATTTACCAACCATTTGCAGGCGGGGAAAGGTATGTATTGCTACAAGGGTGTGGGTGGACGCTCCTGGTAGCTGCTTCAGCTGCCATGATTGTATACGTTATTCAGTTGGAGCCACCCACATTTAGGTACGGGGTGCTAACGATACTGGAGGGATTTGCATCCATAGGGAATATTTTGCTGGCTGTGTCACTTCACTACTTCACACCTTCAGAATCTCGAAACCGGCCCGTGGAAGGAACTCCGCAGCGTTCTATGGATAACCCAGACAAGGGGTCAGTGCTGGAGTGGATGTTGCATAGTCCAAACTCTGAAACCGGCTTGGTTGTCATTTTTATGTTGTCACAGCTGCTTCTTTGCAATATTGGAGCCTTATTTCGGACCTTATCTTCGCCTGCGATGGTGTTATTTACCACTTTTCATGTGATCAGTGGTATCATTATTTATTTATTGATTAAATGGAAACAAGCAGAGGGGTTCAATATTTTACGAGGACCTGTAGAGACTTTGTACTGTTTGCTTTCCTGGCTAGTGTACGCTTTGGCTCTTGTGGGGGGAATAACTCTTACTCGCACAGGGACGGAGGCCCCACAGATGACATTTGGAATGGTAGCCTTGGCAGCCTTTGTTGGTATTCTGTCGCAGTTGGTGCTGGTTCGAACATCACTGTATAAAGAGAGTCATGACTCTTTTCAGTCCACTGTAGCGAAGTACGCCCGATTTTTTTTTTCAGCCATGGCCACAGCATTGGCATGTATTTCAATTGGTATCATGTACTACGTAAAACGTGAGGAAAAATCATTTACAGGGTCTAGGAATGAACAGGCATTAACAGAGGGTTTCTTGTTTTGTCAAACTCTATCCGTTTTTTTGTTACTTGCACTGACTCCCGTGACGCACTTGATTGGGCGCGTTATCTACGGGGAGGCCTTTAGCTTTTTTCAGCCCTTTCGTGGTTCAATGGGATTTATATTTCTTCAAGCGCTTGGTTGGGCCTTCTTTGCTGTCTGTATTCTTTGCATGACATTTCACATGACAGCGACGAACTTTCGGTGGATTCTCTATGCTACAGCTGCCGGCGCTATGGGGCAGTTTTTTATTCAATTCTCTATTGAAGCCTTTGCTTCAGGTGTCTGCGTAGCGAAGGAGCAGGCAGCGGGAAACTTGAAAAGAGGCGATGTTAAAACGGAGGAAGGCTCCATCACTGGTGAACTGATTGTCAGCCTATTGCTTCAACTGGCTTCGATTATTTTGCGACTTATGATAGATATATCTTTAGCGCAAAACAGTGCGTTTTCCTCTGCTCAAAAACGTCTACTGATTACTTTTGCATCCTTGGCTTTTGTGGTGAGTGTACCTCTGGCTCACTACTCTGGCACAAGCAAAGATATTCCTTTTTTTGCTCCGTTTAGAGGTAGTGGCACCTACATCGCCTTACAGGCCTTGGGATGGGTTGGGTATGCATTGTTTTTGCTAAAAGCTATTCTGGATGGTGTTATCTCACTGAATGACCTCGACGCTATACATTTTTCGCTAGAATCTCCTTTCTACTTTTGGTTCACTCTGGAGGGGTGCCTACAGTTGGTGCCCCTGGTGCTGATTGTTCTCTCCGTGGTCATGGAGGTGCGTTTCTCCATCCCACGACAGCGTGGACGAAGAATGGTGCTGGAAGCTCTCCAATGCGTCAAGGCGGCACTGGATGAGAGCCTTGATGCTCGCAAAGCAAATGAGCGGGCGGCGCTGCAATTGTCTATGCGGATTCTAGCTGCGTCCACTCTTTCAGCTCACGGCATGCACTACGACCGAGATAGTTTTTGCCTCGGTGACAAACCGACTCCAGGAAAGCATACCGCAACAAAAGCAATGGAAGTTATGAAAGATATTTGCTTCACAGGTGAGGAGGAGGATGTTTTGCCACTCTTTCCGACAGAGGCTGAGAGTCGACACGGTGCAGCAATTCTATTGGTGATGATGCTGTGCTTTACCTCGGCATCGGGTTATGTTATCGCCGCGCTTTGGGCAAGCACAGTGCCGCTTGTCGGGTTTGTCTTTGCCGTTGGTGGCCTTGCTGTGTGCACCATCTCCTGTGTGGGTACCCACTGCGGGTATGGGGCGTTGTTGCAAGGCCAAACAGGGGAATATACCTTTTTCATGCTTTTTAAGGGCGGGTCTGTGTTTGTAGCACTGCAAATTGCGGGTTGGGTGAGCTACGCATGTACGTTTATTCTGACACTTATTCATACTCTGGAAGACGAGGGTCAAACCGTCAAACTTTTTACTGGAGCGGTTTTTTCAGTCTTTAGTCAAATACTTATTCTGGTCTCTATTCCGAAATTTGACTCACGGCCCCGGCGTCAAACGTACTTGGAGGAGAATGGCGAAGGAGTTGTGGCAGTGCTAGTTTTCATCGGTGCGTTCTTGTTTGGTCATCTCTACCTGCGTGCACAGGAGTTTTTTCGTGAGTTGGATGCCGTTTGTGTTGCTGATGTAGACATGGTTCCCTCCACACGGCGCTCGCATGTTCCCTTTTTTATCATGGCGCTTAGCATTGTGGCGGCCGTGCCGTTTGTCCTGGTTACCCTCGGCCGTTCCACTAAGCACCTGGTATCGGCGGCACACACACCGCACCGTGACATTGACACCGATGAAGATGAGCCATGGGGACGTCGTAAATCGCTTATGGTGAACGTCGTTTTGCGCGTGTCAGAGATCATGATATTGACGCTTGGAATGACCACACCTATGGCGTTTTTGTTTTTGGTATACCTCTTTATGCACGGTGTGCAAAGCGGCTTCTTGCCTCTCATACAATATTGGATACCCGTGGCGGTGATAGCGGTGGTCCTTGCCCTGCTGCTTTCACTCGTGCCACATGTCATGAGCATTAGCGTGCTGAGGCAGCTAGTAGCCTTTAGGGAGTGTGTCGTCGTGTGCGGTGTGTACTCCGTAGCGATTATTTCTTTTATCATTATATACGGACCAGCATTCTGTCTGCCGTTTCACTCTGTGGGAGCGTATTACACAGGAGCTGTGACCTTGGCTTTGAGTGTGGCTGCACCTTTTCGGCAGTTTCGCACATTGTTAAGGTTTGGTGTTTACGCAGTACTCGGGTACGCCACCTATGTGGAGTACTTTCGTGTGCTGGAGAGTCATACAGCACTTTCTGCGTTAGCGACGCTGGGGTACTACGCTATAGATGCGGGGGAACTGTTGGTTTGGCTTTGGTATCTTCCGTCGTATGATGGGAAGCCTGAGGAGACGGGTGCATGCCGCCGTTTGGGGTTTGTAACCTGGGCAGAGAAGCACCTGTTCAGAGACATTGGGAATTACTTTAGCTATCGTGTTATTCTAGAGGACGAATCTGTGAACATGCGGGACAGCAGCAATCAGTACATCTTCGCATTTCACCCGCATGGTGTCTTCGCAGGCAGTGCCCTGTGCGGCATATTTTCCGAGGCCTGGAAACAAAAAATTGGTCACAATGCAAAGACCTACGTTTCGACACATGGGGCAAGCGTCATGTTCAATATTCCAATTATACGCGACTTTAACCTGAGCTTGGGGGCACTGTCTGTGACGCGTGCCGCCATTGAATCTAGTCTTTCCTGCGGCAATAGCCCCCTCATCGTCATTGGTGGGCAGGCCGAGTTAATTCTGACGAAGCGCAGCAACAAGGTGATGTCGATCATCACGTACCACCACGGCTTCGTGAGACTGGCACTGAGGCACAAGGTGCCCCTCGTGCCTGTGGTAAGCTTTGCGGAACAGAACGTGCTGAGCATTGTCTCCGCGCCTACAATGCAGCGTGCCACCCTGAAGGTACTGGGCTTTCCATTTCCAATCATTCCGTACGGTAGGTGGCTACTGCCGCTTCCATACCGCACACCGCTAACGCTCGTCGTCGGCTCCCCCCTCCCCATCCCTCCCGGGGCGAGCGCCGACAATCCAAGCGATGTTTCTGCTCTCGCCGATGCATACTTCGCGTCACAGCGGATTCTCTTCTACAAGCATCGCACAGCAGCCGGTTACCCAGAAATGGAGCTCGAGTTTCACTCGCGGCAAGGAGGGAAGGTGGACTAACTGCCCTGCGTCTTTGTCAAGGGAACTCATTTTTGGGCATGTTATATGCGAATGTGAGGCACGAGCGAAGCGACATGTGGTGCAGGCAAAATGGGGGAAGACGAAAAAAAAAAAAAATGGAAAACGGAGAGGAGGAGTTTTATTATTATTGTTGTTTGGGGGTGGGGGGAAGTGGAGGATTTGGTTGTTGTATTTATGTATTTATTTATTTATTTTTGTCTTTTTGGCCTTCACTGCGATTTATGTCTCTCCTCCACCGCCGCCTTCACCGTTCCCTCTCTCTCTCCCTCTCCCTCACCTTCTCTGCGACACCGACAACAAATTTAGGGACGCACCCACACAAAATAGGCAAGCAGGAAACAAAACAAGGCAAAATAGAACGTGGTTGTAATGCGGAGGTGCGTTTGCTGCGCGGCTCGGCGGAAGTGGGGGCAGCGGACGTGGTCGCCGACGGCGTCAAGTGGCGGCGCCGCCCCGACAAGCGGCGTCAGCGCGCAGGAGGCTCTGCAGATAGTATACCGTCCCATGCCACTTCAGCAGACGGTTGAGTACGAAGAGGACTTTGGTCACAACTTGATGGTTCACCGTGAGTTTGTTTCGAAGCGGCACCGTGACCAGCTGAGCTTTGAGGTGGGTGCACTGACATATAGCGAAGTAGAGCTGCGCCGCGGGCGACAACACCTTGCGGGCGTGATGAACCGTGAGCGACGCGGGGTTGCTATTGGTGCCGCTGGGGCACCCAGCGATCAAGTGCGCATGCAGACTGACGTTGATCCGAACACACGGGAGGTCCTCACTGCACGCTACTTATTTAATGAGAAGAGGATGCAATTCTGCGACCGATTTCAGAGTTTTATGCAGAGCCGTTTGGAGGGACAGGTGGCGCATAATTCAGAGGGCGTGAAAGGCGGCGAGGACAAACAGTACCTTTTTTCTTTGATGGAGGCGTGCGCTGTGATTTACGGTTGCGAAACAACTGCCGCACGTGAGGCCTACTTCCGCATGTTTCTCGCTCTGGACATGGACTCTCTTGAGGCGGAGGATGAGTCACTGCGTGAGCGCATTGCAGAGGGAAAACTTGTACGGCAGGTGTTGGCAGAGAGTGAAGAGAAGGAGCGGGCGGGCGATTCTGTCGTGCCGGTGTCAAGCGGGAAACCCTCCGCCGCCGTGGACGATGACGCGGCCTTTATTGCCTCCATTCCTGAACTTTTGCTTTTTGAGGATCCACCGCGGGTGAGGAACTACGGAGCTGTCACGAAGGAAGAAACACATTCACTCGCCGCGGCGGATGAAGAAGTTTTTGCTGATGGTCACGCGGACGGGGCTGAAGGCAGCAAGGATGCAACACACTTTGCCATTGAATTGCCCGACGAGTTTGAGGAGTATGCACCGCTGTATAAGGCCTACCTTGCCCACGCCAAGGGTGAGAGTGGCGTCGCCTCATACGATATGTCGTCGCTGGGTTCAACAGGCATCACGGCCGAGCGGCGTCGTTGGCGGGCATTGATGGAAAAGATTGTGCGGGAGGAGTACCACACGATGACGGGCACGGAGCAAATGGATGCGCTGGTGCTTAACGAGCAGCTGCACACTGTGAAATTTTTTGACCTTAAGGTGGGTGACACAGTGCGGGAGATTCTGCAGCTCTTGCAGCGCGAAACGGGGCATGGCTCGTCGGCGCATCGGGACACGCCTCTCGACATCTCTCCGCATCACCCAGAGCAGCGAAATTGATGTGGGTTTTGTTTGCTCTTTTTATTTTTTCCCCTTCTTTTTTTTTTTTTGAATTGTGTGTGCGTTGGCGTTGGTAGGCTTCTTGTCTGTATTATTAGCAGCTGTCTGCGCTTCCCCTGTTTCCCTATTTTCTTTTCTTCACCACCAACGGAAAGAGAGAGAAAAAAAAAAGTAACACCATTATGGTTTTTTCCCCTTTGCTTGTTAGTGTTGTGTGCTGGAAGCGTCACTTTGTATGATTCTCCATCGCCATGAGTTTCTCTCGTTTTGCTGCTGTTGTTAATTTGCTCTCTCTCTCTTTCTCTCTTTCTCTCTCTGGATGTAAGGGGGTGAATTGTTTTTTTTCTTTTTTTGTTCTTCAGTAATCACCCACACAAGGGAAACGAAATGCCACCTGCAAACTCAGCTAATGCAAACAGATTCTGGGAACTTGACTCGGCCTATGAAGTGCGAACCCGACGCTTCCTGAGCCCCGTGAAGACCCATGAATCGTCGAGTTTTTTGAATGAGGTGCTGAGTGCCAACGGCGCAACGGATACGCGCACACAGCCAAGAAAGGCGCAGGCGTCAAGTTACGAGGAACATCAGTCATCCCTCCCTCGTTTACCTATTCCTTCTTTACAGCACACTTGCAACTTGTACCTGAAGTCGATTCAGGCCATCGCAACTTCGGAAGAATACCTTCATACCAGCAAGTTGACGGAAGAGTTCTTGAAACCCGGGGGCACCGGGGAGCTCCTGCACAGCCTCTTGGTAAAATGGGATAATACATGCGACCAGCCGAGTTGGTTGGAGGAATTTTGGGATGATTCCTACCTCTGCACACGTGACCCTATCCCAGTGAATGTCAACTACTTCTTTCAACTTCAACCGCACCCCCAACAGCTGAATAAGTCATGCCGAGTCTCACAGGTGGGACGCGCCGCAAGTTTACTGCACGCAGCGACGCAGTACTATCTCTCCATTCTTGATGGCACAATAGCAAAGGAGTTTGAGCGAGATGCACCGGTATGCATGAGCCAGTATCGCTTTGCGTTTTCTACCTCTCGCGTTCCCGGCCTCCGTCGCGATCGCAAGATATGCTACTCCACAAGACCCTTGACAAGTGATGAGCAAAAGTCCAAGTTTGCCGAGTATGTTGCCGCGGATCCTACCCACTGTGTGGTCATTATCCGCAATCGATTCTTTAAGGTGGAGGTGCTAAAAGATGGCGCACAGTGTTCGGTGGAAGAGCTTGTGTTGGCACTCAAGCATATTGTGGACTGTGCGACGTCGCGCAGAGATCCTGGGGCCCCAGTTGGCCTCTTCACCACGCTGGACCGCACCGACTGGTTCCATACGCGCGAGCGCCTGAAGGCGTTGGGCAACAGTGAGGTGTTGCAGGCGATTCAGTCTGCGATATTCTGTCTCTGCCTTGATGGGGTGGAGGTGACATCGCCTGATGAGGCTGCGAGGATTTTCTTCCATGGCCCGGGAACAAACCGCTGGTTTGATCGTCACAATATTATTGTGACTCGAGACGGATCTGCCGGTATCAATTGGGAGCATTCTGTAGGAGATGGGGGCACGGCGCTCCACATCGCGGACTTCATGTTTCGTAGAGACTGCGAACGTTTCTTCTTGGACAAAGACGTGGAGGCCCTCCTGGAGCAGACGGGAAAGGTGCAGTTGCCCGTGGGAATGGTGTCAGAGCTGCAATGGTGTCTTGATAATGGGCTTGACAAACTCATGAAGGCAGCCTTCACAGACTTTAAGGTTTTGATTGAGAGTTATGAAACGCATGTGATACACTTTCAAAATTTTGGGGGCGCTCGCATAAAACACATGAGTTTGTCACCAGACGCCTTTGTTCAGGTGGCCCTGCAGCTTACCTTCTACCGTCTTTTTGGGCGAAACTGTGCCACGTACGAGGCGGCCAGCACACGTAGTTTCTCTCACGGACGGACGGAGTGCGTTCGAAGCACCTCACGTGCCGTATGGGATTTTTGTCGCGCGGCATCTGACCCCATCTTTTGCAAACGCGTAGGATCGTACGTGCCGACACAGCAGCAACTTTTGCACACCGCAATTGAGTCTCACACGGAGTTTATGAAGCTGGCTAAGAAGGGCCTTGGTGTGGACCGACACCTCTACGGGCTTAGAGTCATGGCAAGAATGCATGGTATCCCTTTACCTGAGCTTTTCAAAGATAGGTGTTTTCATAGCAGTGCGACTTGGCTGATGTCTACTTCACATTGTGGAAGCAGTGCACTTAACAGCTTTGGCTTTGGCCCTGTGGTGAGCTCAGGGTACGGCATTGGCTATATGATAAAGTCAAAGGGTATTGATTTTGTCATCACCTCCTGCCGCACGCACCCTTATACCTCTGCCGCTGTGTTTGCCACCATGTTGCATTCATCACTTATGCACATGGATGCCATTCTGCGAAGTGAGATGGTGGGGGATCGCTCTGGCAGCTGCAATTTGGTCTTTTCACACCCATGCGGTTTTAATGACTTTGAGTTTACGCCACAGGAAGGGTTTATTTATCAACACTACGAAAAAGAAAGCCTGCGGAATATTGTACATGACTTGGCGAAGGTTAATGAAGGCGTTGTCTCCCCTGACGAGTCTGTAGGCGGTTTGTCCTCCTGAGCCGGAAGCACCGGCCTCTGTGGTTATGCCGCTGGAATTATTGGGAATGGGCCATGCGTGAATAGAGGTAAAGAGAGGGCCTTTTGCATCTGCAGTGCCCACAGGTGCATTTTGGGTTTTGGCAATGACAGCTGAACTCATTTTTTTTTTGGTTTTTCTTTATCAGTAACAGAAAAACAAAAACAAAAAACGTAGGGAGAGTGAGAGTGAGGGAATGAAATAAGAAAGGTGATGTGGCACACGTTGCTTGCATAACACCGTCGTTTTTTCTCTTTTTGTTCTTGAGGTACTAGCGCCTGCGCGTGCGTGGGAGGGAATGGGAGGGTGTTGACTACTTCCATGCATGTAGGAAATCAAAATTTGATTTTTGTGCCCGTAGATGTTTCCTTCTGTGTAATGTATG
Source organism: Trypanosoma rangeli (assembly GCF_003719475.1). Taxonomy (NCBI): domain Eukaryota; phylum Euglenozoa; class Kinetoplastea; order Trypanosomatida; family Trypanosomatidae; genus Trypanosoma; species Trypanosoma rangeli. Next base: position 9,363 of record NW_021705985.1, read on the forward strand.
TGTGTGCCCGCGCTTTTGGTCGCCAGCCCGAATTTATTTATTGTTTGTTTGGACTTTTTTGTGTGGTGCGTGCTCAAGAAGCCCACCGCCGCCACATTGCGCAGGCTGCGTTCACTGCTGGGTTGGCCTCTCTTTCCGGGAAATCAGGGAATCTCATCTGTGGCGACTGTGAGGTATTTTTTTTGTTTTTTTTTCTGTGTGTGTGTGATCTTTTTTGTTATTTTGCCGCGTCTCTCTCCCCCTGTTTGTCTCTCCAAGAGAGATCTGGGGTAATAGGGGAGGAGGGGGGGATACCTTTTCAGCTCCTCAAGTTTTTGTGGGTGTTTCACTGCTGTGATGGAGGGGAATATGTGTTTCTGCGTATGACGCCTCTGTGGCTGTTGCGATGGCAACGCATGAGGACGTTGGGGTATGTAGCTGAAGCTGAAGCAGTGTTGGAGGCTGCAATGTGAGGAGGAACACTGGGCCTCACCTATGGTGCAGTATTGCGTGAGGACCCTTCTTGTAAGAGTGTCCTGCGTCTCCTTTGGCACGTGCGCCGAGAGAGATAAACACGCACACGCACAGAAGTGTCCTCTCCTTTCCTATGGAGGACTTTTTGGTGGTAATCGCCTTGCGAAATTTGACTTTTAATTTTGATTTTTGTACATTTGCGGACGGGAGTGGAGGGCTGGGTTATGGGGGTTGTGTGGTCTCTAATGGATGCCTGCACGGCGCGGGGGTTGTGTGTACGTCTCGTAGTTACAAGGGTTATGTGTGTGTGCGGGGTACTCGCCTTGACTCACCTTTTATATGTTTTCTCTCCGATTCTTGTGTTTTTCTTGCAAATGGCGCTTTTACTTCTGTTCTCTCTGTGACATCACACTTCCTCCACGGTGGCGTGCATGTATTCACGTGCCTCCCTAATGTATACGATGTATTTTTTCCAATCTTCCCCGAGGATCGTCTTTGTCTTCGCACAGCTTAGAACTGATGAAGGTACACACCAAGTCCTGGCCGACGCGTGTGTGCGTGTCTGCCATTTTGTCGTTGCCTATGCATGATGCTGCGTACTGGTATGCTCCTTTGACGTGACTTTACCCTTGTGACGAGTGAATACCACATTTCCCATAAATTGTGACTGCTGACTCCACCTCACTTCTTCATTGCTCTCTTTTTCCGCCACGCGCCAGCCCGCCCGCCCGCCCGCCCGCCCGCCTCCCTTGCTGGGCCCTGTATTATTGTATTCCCTACGCTTCACAGTGGGGCAAGACCACAGCTGAGGCTACACTCCTTACAGGAGGTTGCATGTTTCATCCTTTTCTTACTATGCACTTTTAGTTTGTTTGTTTTTTCTGTTTTTCTTCTTTGGTTTTGTCTCTTTTTATTTGTCTGCCACGCTGCAAGCAACACACAGCAAGGCAGTGCCGCTTTATTAAAAGGACAAGAAGGAAAGATGATGTTTCCTGGAGTGCAGGGGCCAAAGGCCCTCCCAGACGGTGTGTCACACAAGCAGTTTTGGACCAACTTCCACCGCTTTCTAGCTGTCTCCGCCATCACCATATCGTTCGCACTCTTCGTGCGTCGCTGTGAACAACGCACCAACTCGCTTCTGTTTGCCGGTGTGTAGAGAAGACAGCATGTGCTGGGGGATGAAAGTAACACGAAACAAAGAAGGATCAGGAAGGAAGGAAAGGAATGGACAAACAAGAGAAGGCAATTAAAGGAAAACTCAAGTAAAAAAAAAAAGAAAATGCACCTTATTTATTTCGGAATTGGTAACGCTTGATTGAGGTGTAAGATTTCTTTGACACAGTGCGTCGAGTTTGCGGAGGGTGTATTTTTCTTCCGTCCATTCCTTTACCCCCTTTGCCCGTTTACACTGCCCCGTGACTGACGTTGCGTTGAAACTCCTCTTGTATCATTCTGCTTCTGCTCTCCTGTTGTTGTTGCTGTTTGGCTGTATGTGCATGTATATGTCCTTTGCCCTGGAGTGCTTGAGTAGGGTATGTGCGCAGAGATGGCGGAACAGCCTTTTATTGTAGTTTCAGCCGTGACGCTGAGCCAGGCAGCGCGCTGCTACTCTCCGCTGAATGCCTCACTGCAGATCAAGTTGGAGTACACTGTTTTAAGGCCCGTTATCAACCCTGCCTGGGCGGTGCTGTTTGAGGCGGATATTTCGTACAGGCGTTTTTCTGTGCCACTGTTTAAGCCTACGGCGTGCTCGGAGTGTGGAAGCCTCGTCAACGCTGCGTCCTCCTCGCTTCAGCACACACCCTCTGATGGTGTCACGACGCTACGTCCAGGCGCATCGTATCGACTGGACGTGCACCTTGAATCAATGGCGCCGTCCGCAGTGGAGGAGAAGTATTTGTTGCAGGTCGGTATGCTGCGTCTCATTCTCTTTACCGGGAACACTGAAATAGACACCGTGAACTTCGTGGTGCAGGTAAAGAAAACTGAGGACGGGGAGCTGATGCGCTTAATCATGAATCCCATGGTCTGACGCGGGATGGGGTGGGGTACCTGCGTGAGTGCGCTGCTTCTGCTGGGGGCGACGGCGCCGGCGACAGCGACCGCGACTCCACCTGCCTCCTTGCACTGTGAAGGTTCTTTTGACGTTTCACAGGTGTTAGCAGCCAACATGACACAGGAGTCCACGTTAGGCGCATGGTTGTTACAGCAGGTGGTAGCTGAAGTTTGTTTGCCCCACCTACTTATCCAACTGCCTTGCCTCTTCCTCTGCTTGTTGTGGAGCTCCCCAAGTATATTTTTTCCCCCTTTTTATATATATTTGTTTCTGTGGGAGAAGTCAACATTGCAGGGAAGGCAAAGGCAAGACATAAAGAAAGATTGTAGTATTTGAGGGATATTTTTTTTTAGGAGTCTTACGAATAAGGCAAAGAGGTAAATGTTCCTTGGTGGCTTTGTTCCGCGGCGGTTTTCGCAGTTTAACCGTGATCCATGCTGGATGTTCTTCATTTTTTCCATTGGTTTTTGGTGGGGAGAGTATCCGGCGATGCAGATTAAGTACAACGCTCGCGATCTCGTCTTGGATCCCCACCGCTACGTGTGGAGCCATCATGATGACCACCACTAAGCCTACACAAGCGTGTTGTGTCCGTAGCGAGAGACCGCGGCACGCCGGTGGGGTAGAAATGGGGGGGGGGGAGGGGGAAGGTGGATCTTGGGCTGCACGACCCGTATTCGGAATGGCGGAGGCAACACTCAATTACATTCACACACACAGAGACACAAGTAGATAGCTGCACCGAGGGGAAGGGGAAGGGAGGAGGAGGAATAACGACGACACCACCCGTCTACTACTAATACTTCGACCAAGAAGAAAAAAGAGGAAGGAAGGAAGGTCCTTTTTTTCTTTTGAATTTTGTATGGGGGCTTGTGCGTAATATTTGGTGCGGGGAACTCTTCTGTTGCGACGCAGCACAAAAGGATGCGTGTGTGTGTGTGTGTGCGGTGGGGGGAGGCGGCATAGGAAGCGCAGGCGTAGTTAGCAGCGGCATAAAGCTAAACTCCGGAGTGAGCGGCGACGGTGAAAGACCCCGAGAGGCATCTGTGGGTGTGTTGACTTGCCCATCCGGTGGTAGTAGAGGGCCAGTTTACAACCTCATACTTTTCTTCTTCTTCCTGTCTCTCGTTCTTGCTCGCCTCGACTCTTTGCCCTCCGTGCGAGACGCAGCTTAAAAGGAAGAAGGAAACGTTAGGCAGAACACCTTTGGCACGCAACGGAAGCAGCAAAACGAACTGACATTTCAAATTGGTCATTAAAGGGAACCACTGTGGCGAGAGAAGAAAGCAAAAGATACAAACAAAAAACGAACAAAATAACATACTTCGAGGAACAATAAAAAATAAAGTGAAAAAAAAAGGAACAGCAACCAGAACAACAAGCATATTTGTTTAAAAAGGAGAAGATATGCAAGGCATTCAACAGGAACAGCTTGTGGAGGCCATTGTTACCATGGCACGGGTACTCGACTACCGTGCGCTGGAAGAGCTTAATATGCGTCTCTCGAAAATGCTTGCGAATGATATGTACATGCCGCACCGTGGAAGGGGTGGCATGGGTGGTGGCGGGTCGTCATCATTTAGGGGAGGCTATCGCGGTGATCACAATCCCTTTAATCAGCAGCGTCATCACATGAATCACCATCAGCAGCAGCATCGCGGTGGCGGTGGCGGTAGGGGATTCTCCGATGGTTTTCCGCACGAGCGCCGCCGCTACGACGACCATAGAGATGGCCCCGGCTACGGTGGGAATGGCGACGCCATGCAGTCCCCCCAGCATCATCATCGCGGCAGGGGCAGTGGTGGTGGCAGGGGGCGCGGCGGTGCTGCCTGTGACATCCCACCGCCCTCATCATACCGCAAAACCGACAGCAACCAAGAAAATCGCAAGTGGGCGCAGAGTGCGGAGGATGTGGCAGGGGGCACTGAAGGGGAGAAGGAACCGCATCGGCAGCGCAAGCCAGCGGCTGCTCGCCGTGGCCGGCGTCGCCCAAATCAGGGCAGTGGCGAAAAGGAGTAGGCTAACAGGGAGGAGAGAGGTCGGAATGAGATGGTGCGGGTGAAGAAATGGGGGAAAATAAAACGAGAGGAGGGAAGACAGAAATGAGAAGTAAGAAGTGAAAGAGGCAAACCCAGCAACGAAGCTACAGGCTTCATCCCATCTTTTTGCGATAAACAAATAAAAAAAAAGAACATCTACATGCGAGGAAGAAAAGAAATGGGAACAAAGCAGAAAGAAGAAGGAAAAAAAAAACACGAGGACAGAGGGACGCTGAAAAAAATATTGGTACTATTTATGTTTATTTATTTTGCTCTTTTTACTGTATGTGTGTGTGTGCCTGCGCCCCTCATCTCTTTCCCATCGATCGCTTGAAGGGTGGGAAGCATGTGGCCACGTGGGTGCAACGGGATGGGAGGGTGTCCTTAGTGGACGCTAACTGGTTGTACCAATTTTTGAGGGGCGGTACATCTTCCCGGCAGTCTGCCTATGGGCGTTGCGTGACAGGGAAGAGGTAGGAGAAGGCCGAAGGAGCAATTTCCGGCAGATGCAATGGGTAACGGAGGAAACAAAACGGTGGTGGAGCGAAGAAGAAAAAGTAGAGACGGAGAAACGAAAAAAAAAAAAGAACAGAGATGGAATAAATATGCACGTGGCAGCGAGGCGTCTCCATACAAGAGATGGGTGTTGTCCGTGCGTATTTGTGCAGGATGATGTCTCTCTGTAAAGCAGATTGCATGTTTTTTTTTTTGAGATATATGTATCACGTACAAACGTCTTCTTTCAACCGCTGTTTCTCTTCGCACGAACACAAACCCGCGCGCCGCGCTCTTTTGAGACTAAGAAGGGCGTGGTGAGGCTGATGAAATTGAATTAAGAATTGGCCGAGGGCATTGCACATGACAGACATCATCTGTGAAGAATTGAAGAAGAAGAGAAAGAAAAGGTGAAAAAAAGAGGAGAAATATTGCTTCACCGCGCCTAGTAATTCCACTCTGATGAGCGAGAGTAAAGAACGAGCAGGAAAACAACCGGAGGAATAAGAGAAGGAACAAGAGTGGGGTTGAAGGAACTTTGCTAACAGCACGAAAAAAGAACCAACCTGTTGGCGTATGCGCCTTGTCTAAGATTTTCCCGTTTTTTTTTCTATTGTGTCTATTCCTCTGACGGCGGGGGTGCGGCCGACACTCTTTGGCAGGAAACAGAAGTTGTCGCCTCCACTTTTTTACCACCATTCGTTTATATATCATTTTTATTGGTTTTGCTATCTATTCCAGTGGCGCGTTGGCCTTCACACTGTGCGACGAAGATGGGAGATGTTTATTATTCACATTTTTTGGCACTCATGTGCGCCCAACGCGGTGGAAGAGAGACCGAATAAAAAGTTTTAAAAGGAAAAGAAAGGGAAGCATACTTACTTTTGCAGTGATTATTATTA
>NW_021705985.1:15332-30077 GCF_003719475.1 Trypanosoma rangeli
CTTAAAATTAATCTGTGTCACGGTGGATCTTTTCTCCTTCATGTTTCTTGGATACGTGCTGAGACACAGAGAGGGGCAATTTAAAAAATGAAGGGAGATGGAAAGCTTAGGGGTGCGTCAAACGTTGCTTCCGCCGCAGTCAGGTCTAGAGGAGGGTGGGTGTAAGGAATAGAAAAGGAAGAAGAAACCCGAGTGAGGTAAAACACACACACTTGGCTACCGCACGCATAGGATTAGGTCCTGCCTAAACCCGCACGACGGAGTGAATGCATCTGTCAAGGTGAAATGGAGTCCTGGCATCGCATTCGTGTTGGGGAGCTGTTGTGAGAGGAGCGGCAGAAATATGCATCCGCGTCGTCGTAGCGGGTGCCCGTCAGGTATATGGTACGACACAAGAAGGTATATCCCGCTTACTTGCGTGGAAGGCTTCATCAAACACTGATGCAAGAGGAGTTCCTATAGACAAGGCAAAAGAAGGGGAAAAAACGGGGGAGCCAATGCAACAGGGGCATAAATGAGGATATAATAACTTTCTGCAACCCGGGTGCCATTGTCCTGCAGTCATAATTGCAGAGGAGTTGCGGCCGGTAACACGCAGTTTGTGCATTTCATTTTCCTTTCTCAATCGATGCTCACACATCATGCCCCCACGACGTTTGAGCAAAGTGTTTAGATAAAGGCTTTTCTCACTAAGGCTCTTGATGGGTCAAATCCCCCGGATGCAATGAGAAAGGGGTATAAGGTGTATTTAATAACTTTCTTTTGTTTGAATGGGCCATTATAGGTTTACTTTTGCAAAGGAGTTATTTTTTATGTTTCGGAAGTTGGGTGCACCCTCCATTTTTTTTATTTTTGTTTTTTTGCAAGTATGTAGGCTCTGTGTGGCGGGGAGCGTGGGGCGTGGATGGTTCTTTTGGGTGTTATTGTGTTTTTTGGTTGTTTGTTTTTCTTGTGAGTTGCCTTCTCGTGTAAAGTTTTGCTGCTTGTTCTGTGCTCGGTAGAACTCATTTGATGTCAGACGAGAAGTTAAGGGGAGCGAGGGCAGACCCTGCTGCTGCTCCTGCTGCCAACAGTGCTACTGTTGCGGATGGCGCGGAGACAAAGTTGGCTGTGCCACGCAGTTTGGACCCAGCGCTGATGAAGCATCCGCTGCACTCGCCGTGGACCTTGTGGTATGACTCTATTTCCACGTACGACAGTGAGCGGTGGGAACTGTCCTTGGTGGAGGTGATGACGGTGCATACCGTGGAGGAGTTTTTTGTGATGTTGCACTACTGCAAGCCGCCGCATGTGCTTCGTCTTTCGGCCCAATACCACTTCTTCCGTGAGGGTGTGAAGCCGATGTGGGAGGATCCGAGGAACAAAGACGGCGGGAAACTGTGGTTTGGCCTGGATGACAAGAAAGTTGGAGATGCCGGAAAGAAGTGGGAAAGTGCCACCACGGGTGCTACTGCAGGTGGAGAGAAGGACGGCACAAATGCCGGTAACACCAATAGCAGTAGTAATCACGGTGCCAAGGCCAAGAAGGACGAGCATGAGGCAGAAAAGAAGCCTGAGTTCGACACAATGTGGGAGAATTTGCTTATGGCTTTGGTGGGGGAGTACCTTGACCCGGAGCCGGAGGGGGAGCACATCATGGGGTTGGTCTTGTCCAAGCGCAAGTATCAAAACCGCATTGCCCTTTGGCTGCGTGACGCCTCCGCCAACGAGGCGGTTGCCAGGATCGAGAAGAAACTAGTGAAGGAGGCCGGCCTGCCGCCGTCGGTGAAGATAATCTTCACTCCTCACAGCACCGGGAAGTCGTAGGGGGTTGATTGAGGGGAACAACGACAACAAGAGGAAGAAGCAGGGATATACTGAATGAAGGAATGAATAGGGTTTGTTGTAGGGAATTGCAAGGATGGGGTGAGCGGCCTATAACATCTCAAGGAAAGAAAGAGGCAAGAGGAGGAGATCAGGGGTGTTGGAAAAGAGAGAAAAACCAGGCAGCAATGAAAGGGATGGTCGGGACGAAAAGAAAAAGAAGAGGGAAATAACTGCAGTAACACACACACACAACACACACACAATACATGCAGAGACATACTCTAACGCACATGCACGTATGCTTATGTTGCCACAAGGAAGAAACGCAATAGGACGAAAAGGGGGGAAAAACGTACATTAAGCGCAAGAAGGGAAGTGGGTGACGGCGGAGATACTATGTGCCCACAGCCACGGATAAAGGGGTGATAGTGATTTGCTGTTGCCTTTTTTTTATTCCGGTATGGCTCTTCTATGTGTATGCTCTCGTCTGCGTAAATGGGGCGAGGAGAGTGATGGACTGAAGCGAAGCCTCCACTTTATTTGCGTGGGGGGGGGGGGGACACGGCATATTTTTTCATTTCTCTTGTTTTTTCAGACGCCGCGCCGGACACACCCCTCAGTTCCGGCTCCCCATTGTGGATTTATTTTTTTAAAGAGATGACCATCTGCTGTGCGTGTGTTTCGTCTGTCTCCTATCACTGCTGTTGCAGGTGTGTTTTTGGTTGTTGGTGTGTGTGTGTGTGTGTCGCCGATGTTGTTGCTGCAACGGCACATGCAAGAACCGGTTTTTTTTCTTCAGTTTTGTTTCGTTTTTTTTTTTTTTGGCCGCTGCTGTTGTTTTTTCTTTTGTTTTTTGTTTTTGGTTTGTGCCATGGAGCCCGTGAATATGAGGCTGAGTGCAGCGGAGAAGCGTGAGGGAACGTCAGCCTGGAGGAACGGAGGAGGAGGAAGCGGAAACGCGGGCAGACCACCAGGCGGGCGGTGAGCTTAAAAGAAAAAGAAACGGGTATGCCGAAAAAAACTGGGGAAGACAAATCTAGCGAGGGGAGGGAAGGACAAATGTGATGCGTGGATCAAGGAAATGAATTGCTCGGTTGTCCCCTTTTGGTGCGAGTACCCGTGCTGTTGATTGACTTCCGTGCGCCACTTTGTTCTTTTGGGTATTGCGCTTTCTTGATCGCCTCGTTTTGGTTTGGTTCACTCCAGCCACGCAGCATACACGCACGACTTTGCTGCATTAGTATCCCCACCCCGTTCCCTCCTTACTGCTCTCTTTTTGTGCGTGTCTTGTTTCTTCGCACCTTCTACCAACGTGGATGCTTCTTCTGCTTCCCTGAACGTCATGTGTGGGGGCAAAGTGGGAATAACATCAGCGGAGTATATATATATATACATATATATAACTCCGGCATTTCTCTGGGTATGTGATATGAATACTTCCGTGAAGTTTCACATGCATACATGCATAAGTATACATTTGCAAGTGGAATAACGGTTGTAGCGTGATGGGACCCCTGTGTGCTACCTTTTTTTTTTTGTTTTGCTTGTGATGTATGTATGCATCAATACCGTGCGCAATAAGGGTCTGAGCAGAAAAGGATTGAATCGGTGCTTGAGAGACGCACACAGCAAGGGAGTGAGACGTACATACCTCGAAGCGCTGCAACTGTTGTTTGTTTGCTTCACCCGCCGACACGAGAAACAGAAACTACGTGGGGGAGGGGGGATAAGTGAATATGCCGCTCGAAACAGCCGGTGCAGATGCAGATGTAGCTGCCGACTCCTCCATTCTTGGGCGTTCTGGGGCGGCGAGTGGAGCACCGCAGCTAGAAGGTGGGTTGGGCCAATTTACTGGATTGACCGCAGGACGGCAGGAAAAGCGCTCAAGTTGCGGCTGCGCCTCGGATTGGATAACCGATGAGCTGCTAAGCCTGGCGGGGAAGCTCAAGACGATCGTTCCAAAGGGAACGTGGGAAAGCTTTGGTAGTGAAAACGAGATTTCCGAGGAAAACGGCTACAACGTGAAGAAGCGGCCACAGGTGCGGGTATCGTTTGAGGTGCGTCGTGACGTGCTTCTCCACCAACGAATGGTGCACACGAGTTACCTGACGAAGGAGGCCAGTGAAGATAGTCGTGACCAACGCGGCACAACGAGCACCATGTATGAGGTGGCGAGGAATGAAGTGGACACCGGGGTCCAGGCGGTTTTACCAATTGTGGACAAGATGACACAGACGCCCTTTTCCCGAAAGGTTGACGCCGCCATTCAAGTGCAACCCGCCCTTGTTGATGCGTGCATTAATAACATAACGGTTCCAAGAACCGAGGATCCGGAGATGACGGCTTTTTTTAATAAGGTGCTTCCCCGTACCTTACACTGTCTGCTGCAAAACTATGAGGTGGCTATCTATCAAGATGAATTTGTCCTGTTTACGGAGGATGATGCGATTGTGGGTTCCCGCGACGATACTGTCCTAATTGAAAAAGGTAACTACACCCACACAACCATGAAGGATCTTTGCGTTTCTTCCATCAGCTGGCGAAGTTGTCGCCCCAAGGATGACTTTGTTTGCATGGCCTCGGTTTCGAGGTGCACCTACGAGGAACGTATCGAGGCTGAAAAACGATGTGAAACAGCCATTAACCTCGTCTGGGATTTTGCGGATCCCATGCATCCACGGGCCTTCTTGGAGGCTCCAGTGGAAATACAGGTCCTTAGGTTCAATCCGTTAAAGCCAAACTATATTGCAGGCGGTGCAATGAATGGGCAGCTGTTTCTCTGGGATCTTAATCGTATGGACACAGCCACGGTTTCCAACATAAAGGCGGGGATAGAGCGTGTGGAAGATCAAAATGTAGTGATTCGGTCGGAACCTGGGACGAAGGACATCCCTCCGATGGCGTTGAGTGTGAAGGGAGTTAGTACGGAGCGGGATGGGGATGTTCTTGTGCCTCGCCTACAGCCGGTGCAAAGTTCTCGGGTGGAGCTGTCGCATAGGCGTCCCGTGCACGCTCTTCAATGGATGCCTAATGGTTTGGAGTGTGGGTTTGACGGGAAACAAACTGTGACACAAGAAGGACGCCAGTTTTTTTCGCTAAGCGATGATGGGTACATGTGTGTGTGGGACATTCGCCCTGATCATCTCCCCCCTGATAAGCTTCGCAAGATGAAACACCAAGGCCGGGTGGGTGGTGAAGAGTTTCCATGGGTACCGCTGTTGCGCTATCAAATGTCAAGACCCGGTGGTGGTAGTGAGCTGATGGGATTCCGTTTTTACGTAGACGGCCTTGGCCCCCATCAGGTACCGTCGTACGTCGCCGTATGCGGCACGACACTTGGGGAAGTTGTGATGTGTAGCACACTCACACCGAATGAACGGCAAGAACTCTCACCTCACGCGGACGAAACCCGTGTTGTACGCCTCCTGACTAAGGCGCATGCTGGGCCCGTCTACAGCATTCAACGGCATCCTCTTATCAGTGATGTTTATTTGTCATGCGGTGATCTCCACTTTAAACTTTGGCGTGTGGGATTGGATCGTCCCATTTTTATTTCCTCGCGGCATGATGCTCCTATCACATGTGCCTGTTGGGCACCGTTGCGGGTGGCTGTTGTGGTGGTAGGCACAGTGGATGGAAAGATTCTTGTGTGGGACCTGCTAGATCGAAATCGAGAGCCGCTGGTTGTGCATCAACTTGTGCAGGATGCCATTACAGTCATTAACTTTAAACCAGTGCCACCGGTACTGCCTCCACACTATGTGCAATACGCTGCTATTGGTACAAGCGTCGGCTCATTTCACTGGTACGCCCTGCCGAAAGTTCTGTCACGTGGCCTGAGTGGGGAGCAGCGGCACTTCCGTGCAATGTTAGAGCGGGAGGTGCGTCGTGTGTACTACTACAGCTGGCGTTGGTCGGAACGCGAGCGAGAGAAGGATCGCTACGGTGTCGCGGCCCCAAAGATGCTCGGAAAGTCCTCTTCTATTGCAGCTGCTGCGGAGGAAAAGGCGCCATGGGCCACAGACGCCTTTGAGGAAAACTTCTACGCATACGACGGCCACCGTGACGAGGAGTTCCTTGAGAAGGTGAAGCAGCCGCTGCCAGAGGCGGAGAGGATGGAGATGGACGACGTGGTGGAGGAAGATGGGGTTGAGGAAGGCAACGACGCGTCGTAACGAAACGGAGAGGGATGAAAATGGTTTCACAATTGATAGAGAGATGCATGCGAGCAAATTGTGGTGCATGTGCGTGGGGTGTGGTTGGTATGTATATTTGCCTGTACGGGTACACACACGTACGCAAGCACCGGAACGATGTAAGATACAGATGCAATGTTATTTCTACTTTATTGCGTTCTTGCCGGTGGCTCTTTAATGCTCTTGCCACACCTAGTATTGTCCCTTTCCTCGCAGTACTGTCGTAACTGTGCTGTTTACCTTTCATCCTTGTTTGTTTTCCAAACGAAACGGCCTTGTGCTCTTTACGCTGCCATGGAAGTGCTGAGTGAAGCTCTCGGTGTGGCTCCTCCCCTTCGTCGCTAACACACGTGAACGTGTGCCAAGACATCACAGGACACGACACGTTTGATTGTAGCGGGCTGGAGCCATTATTTAGCGGACGTGAACGACGTAGGAAGAAGAACTCAAGAACGAGATAAAGTAAGAGTGGAAGGAGATACAGTTAGTGCAGCACGCACACGCACAGGTATACATAAAAACAAGACAACAAAAATTGAAGATAAAACAAAAATGGCTGCGCTTGAGCATTTGCCTGATCCATTCATCACACTACCGTTTCGACAGGGAAAGGAGGATGTGCCGGAGTGGGAGTTGTGTCTGAAATTCATTAGTATGAATCACTCCAGCAACAACACAAGCGCCGTTGAGGCGACGTTGAGGCGGATGCATGCCCTTCACAACATAATTGTACAAACCTGCCGCGCTGACGCCAAAGTCCCACCAACGGAGACGTTCATTGAACAGACACTAAAGCCGTACTGCCAACTTGTGGCAATGGCGCAGGCGCACCTTCCACTGCATGGAGGGCAGGTGCACAAGAACCTGATCTTTGTCTGGCGCGATAGTTTTGATGACAGCCACAAGAATGAGTCAAAGAATGGTAATCTTGAATTGATTTGCTGCGTTTATAACCTCGCTGCCTCCTGGGCATACGTTGCGGCACAGCAGGCAAAGAGTGGGGTGGCAGGGGACGTCAAGAGTGCTTTTAAGGCTTTTCAGAACGCTGCAGGGTACTATGAAATGGCGGAGCATCTTCTAACCCGACTTCCACCAGAGCATGCCAAGGGTGATTTAACGTTGGAGTCGATGAGTTTGCTTCGTCGTATGTGTCTTGTGATGGCGCATCACTCGGCGTACCTCAAAGCAGAAAATGACATGAAGGGTAATCATTCCATTTTGGCTAAATTTGCGCGGGAAGGCGGAAAGCAGTACGAAGAAGTGGCAAGCTCATTAAAGGCAAGTGCATGGTGTAAACGGAGCAGCCGGTCTGTGTCAGCGGCGCTTGCCGGGCAGTTATTCTCAACACTAGGGATGGTGTTTTATGCACGTTCCCACCTTCACCTTGCCACCTCGATGCAGGACACGGAAAACGTTGGTATCGCCATTGCCCATTTTGAGAAGGCAAAGAGCTATCTGGCACAGGTTCAAAAACTGCCCACTGCGGAGCTCCGTAGTTGGATTAGCAGCATCATCAGCAACGTAAACAAGGAACACGATAAGGCAATTGCGGCAAACGAGTCTGTGTACTTTGTGCGCGTTCCGAAGGAGGTAGAGGCCCCGACAGGTCTTCCGCGTCCTCTTGGAAAGGCCACTGAACACATCAGCTTTACCAGTTTTCAGTCAAAGCGTGGCGAGGATCCATTTTTTGGTATTGTTCCAGCACATATTGTTCTCATTGTCTCCAAGTGGCGTGAGAAGGAACGTAATCTCGTCTCAGTTTGTAACAAGTCTTGTGTCTCCAGTCGTACAAAGGCAAATGAACGATGGCAGGCGCTTGGTGTGACAACTATTATTGAGGTTTTGTCTGGTGAGTCCAAGAACCGTGGACAAGTTCCCAAGGCGCTCTGTGAGAAAATTCAATCACTCCACGCGGGTGAAAATGGTGCGACCAAAAGTATTGTGGAGGATTTGGTGTCTGCCGTGAAAACTTGCGACGAACTTTGGGTTGCCATCAATGATAAAGTACAGCAAGTGAAGGCAGAGCTGGAGGCGGAACACAAAGAAGATGAGGCCCACGTGGCTGCATACGGAGAGCGGATGTGGCACAGCTCGCGTCGTCCGTCAAATGAGGCTGCAGACCGCCTTTCTATTGAGGCGGCACTTCAGGAATATGAAAAGGGGCTTAGGCAGTGGTTCCTAGACCCATTCACGAGAGCCAAAACGTTGCTGGAGGGAAGCCTTCGCGATCTTGCGAGGCTGGACTGGTCAATGGAAGACCTGGATGCGCTGATGCCGTTTGTGGAAACAAAAGAGTCCCGTCAACAGAGTGCAAAGGTCCTGGAACAAGTTGATGTGCTTAAGCATTTGACTCAGCGTAAACAAAAAGTGGAGGCGACACAGGAAGTTCGGCTGCGAGAATTAAATGAACTCATTGAGTCAGACAATGTGACGTTTGCGCTTTCATCGATGGAGGCTAGTCAACAAAATTCCATCTTGGAGTGGGCGTCCAAAAAAATCAGTGACGCGATTGAGCGCGCCAATGAAACGATGCGGGAGGAAGAGCAAGTCATGACAGAGGTGGAGCAGGTTGTGAACAGCCTTGGTGTCCTTCAAAGCTCAGATCCCATGATGGCGGAGATGCAGAAGGTGTGTAATGGTTTAGAGAACGCCTGCTCTGTCTACACGGATCTTCGTCAGGAGTTTGGGGATATTATGCGGTACGCCTCCTCCACCTTGGACGGGTTGGAGTCTGCGCTCTCCAGCGCCAAGTCCTTTGTGGTCTGCCGTAAGTTGGAGGCGGAGGGGCTACGCGCGACTCTTGATGAGCAAATTGCGCAAAAGATTTTGCAGATGCAGCAAAGTCAAGAAAACACAGCCATCATTAACGAGTCGCGGCAGCGCCAGGATGAACTCCGAAGTCAGATTGAATCACTCGAACGACAGCGAGAACAGTGGGAACCACAACGCGAGGAACGCATGGCAGAAATCTTGCGGCGGCAGCGTGAAATGGCGGCGGCGTTTAACACGTCTGTCTCTCCACCAACAACAGCTCCTGCGAATGCAGACGCACCGCCCAGCTACGATTCGATAATGAATGCGTCTCGTTACCCATCATCATCACCACCACTGTACCGTCCGTTGTAAATTCTCCACGATGGCATGCATTTTTTTTCTTTGTTTGATGATCGTCGTTCTGGAGAGTAATATATGAGAAAGATGTGTACAACCACATAAGAAAGAAAATATGGTGTTGTCTGTGTCTGTGTGGGTACTTATTGGAAGGTGGAAGGTGTGTAGCAGCTTAGCCATATCTATCTATCATCGTTCAAATCGATTTTTTTTTTGGACTACTTGTGTTAATCTGGGTGGTGGAGCGGGGAACACGGCTGATATCGAAGGCACCTTTACCTGCCTTTTTTTCGTTTGTTTGTTTGTTGTTGGCAGAAAACCTCAAATTGTCTATCTGTCATGCCTTGCCCTCTGCATAGACCTTTTTTCTATCACCTTATTATTTTTTGTTTTATGGGAGAAATTCGGTGAACTTTCTGGCGTAAAGCTGCGGTTTCACCCTGATATCACCCCAAGGAAGGCTTTTCTACAGGAATCGTCATGCCTGGACACAGGCAAAGCGACAACAATGATTCTTCACATTAGGGTATGGTGGAAGCCGCCTTCTACAACTAAACACAGTGTGGGAGCAGGTAACGGGTGTGTTGGTCCTCCTTAGATAGCAACGTGTAAGCTTTGCGATCCCAGGAACGTAAAAGATGGGGAAAACGGTTGAGTTGATTTTCCCAACACGAATGTACGGCCTGTATTTGGCATAGGAGACACACCACCACCACGTCTATGATAGTAAGGCTGTGAAGCAGCGCGTGGATCCTGGCCGGCAACTGGTCACAGTGGGTGAACACGTATTTTTGGATGCGTGGTGTTGGAGAAGGGTCCTTGTAGTGCGAACTGGTGGAGTCTGTTAGCGTCTTTTTTGTTTTCAATGCACTTTGGCATTCTGTAACATCACTTGCTGCAGAAGGATGTGATGATTTATGTGTCTGTGGATATTTGAGTTGACGATATGTTACCCGACAAGTCTTAAAGATGGAGAGGAGAATCCGGCGTTTATAGAAACGGAGCGGCGTCGACGGTGTGTTTTGCGTGTGCCTCAGAGAAAGCGGATGACACACGGCCTCCCATTAAAAACGGCACACTAATAATCGTATTGCGTGCTGATGGCCCAGCATTCTTCATACTTGGGGTGTTTGATTCATTTGTTAAAGTCTCATGATATTCTTGAGAGAGAGAGAGAGAGAGCACTGCTTTTGGTGTGTTTTTTTTCTTTTTTCCTTTCGCGTGAAAGGAATGACGGAATGTGGCGGCGTTCACGTACCGTGCGAATCCTTGTGTAGACGGCCATTATCGAGCAGTTTGAGGGGGGAAGAGGCATCGGACTTAGATGAAGCCTCATATTTTGCAATGATGAGGATGACGCTGCATGGGCGTGGCGTCATGCCTCTTAACTCGGCTCTCAGTGAAGGAGGGCACGAGGCGTCTTCTCGGGAGCACAACGTGGCGTTGGGAGATGTCGCCTCCATCACTGTACAGCTGAGAATAGAAGGAGGCATACTGTTGGAAATGGATGCCGGGAGGAGTCCTGGGCATAAGCCTCAAGCAACGCCTTTAGCGAATCAGTGGGGTGGCCCACAGACGCAGCCGCCTCCTTCGTCTATTATTTTGTTGAAGCTGCAAGACGGTGGTGAGGTTGAAATTTGTGGGGTCTCCATCGCAGGTAATGATCTCTTTGTTGGGCAGTCTGCACGTTGGCCGGCAGAGTCAAATTAATGAAACAGCGTTGAGGGATAAGAAGGAAGATTCAGTGTTTCCTCTAGAGAAATATGTTGTGTCAAGGCTCCTTGTGAGTGGATTACAGCAAACACAACATCTACAGTTTGTGAAAGTTGGGTTATGTGATACTACAGGTAGGCGGTCTGTTGAGGGGGTTTCATCGAGATTGTGCCGACATAACAGGTATTTCGCAATGATGCATGAAGGTATTTTAAAAAATGTGTGTGACGTACCATGTTGCGTTTACGGTGACGAAGCCCATGAAAACACTTATTATACTCCTGACAGGAATGGAGAATGTTGGTATTCAGTGGGGGAATGCTCCTGTACTGAAGGAGGATTGCGTGGCTGTAGAGACGACAGCTGAAAATGAACCGACTTGTTCTCCGCTCACTTATTCCGATCCCTTGCAAGCAGGCATCCTGCACCGTCTGTGCAACGCTCGGCAGACGTCCTGCATTTTAGGCACGCACCCCAGTGGTGGCAATCCTGGTCACGGCGAAGATGTCATTCTCGTTGGTGTTGTTGCTGCTGCTGGAGAAGAAGGCTCTGGTAGGAGAGAGGCGTGCTTGCTTAAACAACTCAAGGAAAGGTCATGCGAGCTTGAAAGGGCCAGAGGAGAGCTTCATGTCTTACAGGAGGCTGTGGAGCGTGAGGCTGTACGATGCATCAAACGGGAAGAGACATTGTTAGGAAACTTCAGACATCTTGCGTTGGCACAGCGAGCCCTCTTGGTTTTTGGCATGCTACTGAGGCCCACCGTCACACCGAACGAGATAGACCAATACGGAAGGGAAAACGACAAGGACGGGTCGTTGCCGGAGAATCAAGGACTTTCCTCCGCACTTATCCATCAGTTGCGTGAGCGGTCCCTTGCCCCCAGTGATTGTGTGGCCCAGTTAGGCACTGCCGCGTCCTCAACCACTGGGGCCGAACCTCCTTCCTTACGTGAGAATGTGTCTACCGAAAGATGAGCAGAAGAAAGAGTTTGTGTTGCGGCCGCCTTCCCCCGGTTTGGGCTCCGCAGCTTCATGCAATTTGAAGTTGCCTTCAAGTGGAAATCATGTTTTGGAGGAGAGGATTCAAAAATCACCATCGTTTATGTTTAGTTTGGGATCTGTGCGCGTCGCACATGCGCAGCCTCCTCCGACGGTGAAGTCCTCCACGCAACGGCCGTCGTCTGTCACGGCGTCACCTGCGAAGGCGGTGGCAGTTCCTCAACTGTTAGCCGCCTCCACCTCCACCTCCGTGAACGAAATTGGCATGTAACTGGGTAGCGGTGTCAGGTTTGTTACTCAACTTCAATGCTCAAAGAAATGTAGTGGCAGACGTTGTCTTTGTTTGGACTGTCCTCCTTCTTTGTGTGCGTGTGTATTTATTATCTATAGTTGTACCTCACTAGCTGTTATGTTTTTTCTGCGTTGTTGTGCCTTAGCAAGGTCTATGCGTATTGAAGGGGGTAATTGCTTGTGGGGGGGGAGGTCTGGGCTCTGTTAGTGAGATCCCGTCATGAGCGTATGGTTTTTCAGGGTTGTTTTGGAGCGCGCCTGCTTCACCTATACCCCGATGTCAGGAGTGGAGGCACCGCTCAACGGCACGTTTGCCTGTCGTGTTTTGTTTGATGGTGAGGAGGTCAACCTTGACTTGACACCTACGCCGCAACACGTCACAGCAAAGAGGTCGGTCGCTTTCAAGTATCGTATTAGGGCTTCTACCTGGGAAGACCTTGCCTTAGCACTTAATCAGCGCTCTGCCTGCCTCCAAATTCTGTGTTTTAACGAAGCGGAAAAACAAGATGCCCCAGACGCCCATTCAAGTGCTGGTTTGGTAGTGGGAATCGCCTCAATAGACTTGTTGTCTTTGGCACAGAATGTCACCGCCCAGTACGAGCTTCCACTGATGCCCCCGAATGCGGGTTCCTCTCCCACAAAGCTGGGGCGATTATCCGTGTGTATTACTATGGAACAGATGTGCGATTTCAGACTCCAGTTAAAAGAGGTGCGTGCTTCTGGTATTGAGGCTGGTGCGTACAAGCTACGGTATTTTCTATCTTCAAGTAGTGTATACATGTGCAGCAATCCGTTGCGATCCAAGCTGGGATCCGTCATGTGGACGGGCGGAACATTACAGGAGTTGTTGTTTCATGGGACGTTGCGGACATTGGCATCACTGGAATTTGCCATTTCGCTTCTGAAGTCTGGAAAAAATGGCAGAGAGCCACCAGTCGCAATATTTACTGTCTCTTTGTTGCAGCTGCAGACGAACTCGACTGAGAAAATCAGGGAAATTCCCTTTCTGCTAGAGGAGCCCGAATCTCCCAGGATCCTTTCCGGTGTTTTGCAGGTCAGAGGGCTGCCTGTTGCTCAGCAGAATATTCGACGTGTAACGATCCCTTGTCGGTCCTACGCTCGCGACGAGGTGGGGGACAACGACAGACGCTTCTCTGTAGGCGTTGCGTTAGGGCGTTCGCATAATGTTGCCACTCTAAACTCGTCGTTGCAGCGACTTCCCGCATCAGGAGAAGCAATAACAGGATCTATCGACGTGCCAAGTGCCCCACCTCACGCGCTTTTGGGCGCTGGGCCAGCCGCTGTAACAGCAGCGGCGTTGAGTCAAGCATTGGAGCAGGATTCCGCAAGTTCTCGGGTGGAAGAGGGAGGCAGCGATAATGCAAGCACCACTTTGGCTTATGGTGGCAATTTAGCCTCATGCGACGGCGTCTGTTGCTTGAAACCTCCACTTTGTGAGGACGTGGGGAACTATACGCTGCCCTTGAGCGGTGCTGCCTTGGCTAGTGAGTGCTCATTACTACAAGAGCAAGAAGGAAGGGATGGAAGTGATGTTTCATTTTCTTCACCCTTGCCACCAGATACAGCAGCGGATATTGGAGATGTGAGTAAGCTGTCACTTCATGTTTCTAGCATCAAGGAGGATACGCCGCCGTCCGAAGAAGAAGAAGAAGAAGGACATCATCTGGCTGCACCTTATGGTGACACGTTGCAGGAGGGAAAGCAGCAGCAACAGGATGAAGCAGAAAAGGACGAGGAGGCGGAGCGCAAACATCTCATGTATCGCGAATACCATCTCCTACAAGAACTGGATCGCGTAAAGGAAAGTATTGATATTTTGCAAGGGTGTTTACAAAACACACGTATCTTGTCTAGCAGCACCGATTACGACGCGGCTACGCAAATTGACGCCTTGGAGCAGGAGTTGTCGGAGCTGGGCAGGGCTGAGACAACCCTCATGCAACTTGAGGATCGCCTCCAGGAGCGGTTTAGGCATTGCAGCGAGCAATACCGCATATCTGAAGCGGAGTTCCATGCGTCAATGCAGCATCTTGCAGTTTACGCTGACGTGCTGATAAATATCGACCGTAGCATATCCGCTGAGATGCAGGAGGTTGAGCTGGATGAACCTGCGGCTAAAGGGACCGTGGCGAGTTTCCATCTACCCCACCCTCCACATGCACCCAAGCCAACGTGGAAGGTAAAAAAAAAAAAAAACATGAGGGGAGAAGGGGGGGGGGAGTAAGTAGGGAGAAGGGGGTGGGGGGGGGGAGTAAGTAGGGAGAAGGGAGACGCAGTGTTTTACGGCATAAATGAACCAGAGGCGAAGACGGCAAAGGAAACATAAAAGGCATCTTCACTGTTTGGTGACGACGCACCGTAGACGCTCATAGTTGCGGTTGCATTGGGAAGAAGCCTGGGCAGTCAACGAGGGGGGAGGGGGGGGGGGGGTGAGAGGCGACTTGCAATGCAGCTGCTGGATTATTTTATGTGTTCAACTATTTCCATGGCTCTCTCATTCATTCCTAACAAAACAGAATGGAATGGACGTCAGGTGTGCGCCCTGAAGAGGCAAAACAAGTTTTTAAAAAACGAGGACATGGGGTATGTAACATTTTTAATATTTTTTT
>NW_021705983.1:0-515 GCF_003719475.1 Trypanosoma rangeli
AGAGCAGAACGAGCAGCGGCGCCGCGAGATGGAGGGCCGGCTGGCGGAGCTTGGCGCCGAGAGGGACGCCCTGGCGGAGCGTGTGCGTGACTTGGGCAAGCAGCTGGACGGCGCGAACGCCCTTTTGTACGATGCTGCGCGCGCGTGCGACGCACTGGGCGGGGCGGTTGGACTCTCGGCGCCCGAGGGTGACGGTGAAGTTGACGGCGCGCACGTCGCTGACCGCCTCCAGCGTGTGTCTGGAGTCGTGCAGGAGCAGGCAGAGCAGAACGAGCAGCGGCGCCGCGAGATGGAGGGCCGGCTGGCGGAGCTTGGCGCCGAGAGGGACGCCCTGGCGGAGCGTGTGCGTGACTTGGGCAAGCAGCTGGACGGCGCGAACGCCCTTTTGTACGATGCTGCGCGCGCGTGCGACGCACTGGGCGGGGCGGTTGGACTCTCGGCGCCCGAGGGTGACGGTGAAGTTGACGGCGCGCACGTCGCTGACCGCCTCCAGCGTGTGTCTGGAGTCGTGCAGG
>NW_021705983.1:895-18626 GCF_003719475.1 Trypanosoma rangeli
CGGCGCCCGAGGGTGACGGTGAAGTTGACGGCGCGCACGTCGCTGACCGCTCCAGCGTGTGTCTGGAGTCGTGCAGGAGCAGGCAGAGCAGAACGAGCAGCGGCGCCGCGAGATGGAGGGCCGGCTGGCGGAGCTTGGCGCCGAGAGGGACGCCCTGGCGGAGCGTGTGCGTGACTTGGGCAAGCAGCTGGACGGCGCGAACGCCCTTTTGTACGATGCTGCGCGCGCGTGCGACGCACTGGGCGGGGCGGTTGGACTCTCGGCGCCCGAGGGTGACGGTGAAGTTGACGGCGCGCACGTCGCTGACCGCCTCCAGCGTGTGTCTAGAGTCGTGCAGGAGCAGGCAGAGGAGAAGGAACGTTGGTATTTGAAATATCGTGAAGTGGCGTCTCGTCGTGAGATTGAGGTTGGTTTTGCTTGTGCTGCTGGGTCGAAATCTGTGGAGGAATTGTTTAATTTGTCTAGTCTGCTGGATGCGAATCGCGCGGAGTCGGAGGTATTGAGGCGTTGTTTGTGTGACTTCTGGGTTGTGTTGAATCAAGTTGCAGAGGATATTTGCCATACTGTTAGGAATTTGTTTGTGGTTTCTCGTGGTGATGCGTGTGTGTGTAATGTGGTTGACGTACCATTATCCAACTCAGGTATTGTGGATCTTGTCGGTTTTAGCGCGGGCCTGGCGCAGCTGCGGCGGTTTGCAGCTGCGTGGCGTACGATTTCGCAGAGTGAGCGGGAATCATGTGGTCGTTACGAGAGGGTGTGCGAGTCGTTGCAGGACGTTTTTGTTGCGCTGGGTGTGGAGTCCCCTGACGTGTCAGTGGAGGCGTTGCGTGGAGCGCGGGAGGAGGCGTTGCGGGGCGTACTGACGTGGGTGAGCGACGCGGTGGTGGAGGCGCAGCCCCCGCTGTCGCGGTACGCGGAGGCCACGGCGGATGTCCTTGGTGCCGTGGAGGCGGTAGTGCAGGGGTGCGTGGAGAGTGCTGTGGCGCGCAGTTTGGAGTTGCACCGCTTCCACGATGCCGTGGTAGTGTCGGTGGTGGGCGAGGACGCGCAGGCGGCCGTGCGTGCTGGTGCGGACGATGTCGCGGCGGGGGCGGAGGCGGACGATGACCCTGTCCTCGGGAAGATACATCAGCTGCAGTTGTGCGTGAAAGACATGCGGGAGTCGCTCGTGACGTCTATCACCGGTGATGTCGCTGGAGGCGGCGGTACCGGCACGCAGCGGCCCCCAGATGAGCTGCCGCTTGAAAAGCGTGTGAAGGAACTGCAGGATGAGTGTGAGAAGGCTGCGGCGGCGTTTGCGGAGCTCAGGTCTATCTTGTGTAGCGATACGGAGGAGAAGGCGGCCCGGGACGGCAACAGCGGTAGTGACACGGACGACCCCAACTCCAGCTCGCCCGTTTGCGGCTACGACGACCTTGTGGCGCTTGCAAGACGCTGTGTGATGCGGGTTAGCGCTGAACGTGAGAAGAACAAGCAGCTTTGCGAGGAACTGTGTCATGTGCTCACCACGGCGGAGGCCGTGGCAGACTCTTCCGCGAACTGTTTGCCACCGGGAGATCAGCTGCAGCGTGCTGCTAGTGCGGACTCTGCCACTGAATACGCTGGCACGGGCGCTGCTGTTCTCGCATGCCAGAAGACGAGGCTGTTGATGCCTATAAAGGAGTTTGTGGACGCGAACGATTCGGATCAAACTCCCACGTGGTCTGGGCAGCGAGAGTCCCTTGAGATTGTGCACCAGGTAAAGAACCACATAGACTCGCGGGCAGCGGAGGTGCGGGAGTTGCGCACGGCCGTGACGACAAGTGTTGAAACGCTTGGAGGCGAAGCGTTATCCGACAGCGCCGATTCGCGCGTCATCGCCAACATGCTGCTGGACCTTGTGCGTGAGACAAGCTCCTCCATCAGTGAGGTGCATGCCATCATTGATCCCGACGCTGCCGCCGTGCGGAGTGGTCCGCTGCGGCTGCGCGACCTCGTTGGTCGCCTTGAGGAGAAGGTGGAGGAGTGGGAGAAGGGCATGCGGGAGGCGCGGCTGCTTGTGGACTCTGTCATGCACATGAACGACCCGAACTTTACCCTCGTCGCCTTGCCAGGGCGCACACTCACGCGCAAGGCGAAGCCACAGCCGGTTATGAGCGGGAAGATGGACGACTCCCTTTCACTCAGACGCATGTTCCCTTCGTTGGCTGCGAACACGCTGGTGGGGCAGCCCGTGTCGGAGGGGGCCACCTCGGACGCGTCATCCAGGCGAGCGAGCAGCGCGGTCGCCGCCTCCACAAGCAACACGGGCAACTTTGAGTTAAATGTGAAGTTAATCCACGACGCCGTTTTGGAAGTGCGCACTAAACTCTTTGGGATCCGGCAGTTGACGAACGCCTGCGCCACCGCTGTCTGCCTGATGGGCAGCGAGGAGTTGGAGTGTCAGGCACTCGACACGCTGCCGGTGCGGCTCCTGCAAAAGGCGCAGGAGGTCAGTGAAGTGATCCAGCTGACAAAAGACGCCGTCACCGCGCTGGATGGCGGCTACGATAATCCGCTAGCGGTCCCATCGACGCTACTCGCGCGCGTGGAGCGTCTCATTAAAGACGGGGAGGCTCTCCGCAACGAGAATGGAACGCTGCGGCTGGAGGGAGACGCCCTGCAGATGCAAAAGGCGTTTCTGCTGCGCGACTTTGAGGAGGTGCGGGAGAAGCACGCATGGGAGGAGCAGCGTCTCAGCGAGGCGCACGCAAAACTCTTGGCAGAGTGCGACGAACTCCGCGGGACGATCGACAACTGCATGCGGGATATCCGGCAGCGGGACGACGCACTTGCGCAGCAACGGCAGCGGAGCGCAGGGCTTCAGGAGGAGTGCGACAGGCTACACGCCGAGTGTGAGCTGCTGCAGCGGCAGCTTGTGACGGTGCGTGCCACGCGGGACGATCTGCAGGCGTCGGAGTTGGGCCTGCGGGATGCAGCTGTGATGGTGCGGCGGGCGTCCGCGTTTGTGTATGAACGGCTCCACAAGGCCATTGACAAGCCAACAAGGGAGCCTTCCTCTCATACAGCAACACCAGCAGCAGCGGCACTTGCGGTAATCCCCATTGAGGCGTCTGCGCAAGAAGAGACTCAAGAGCACACCGTGCAGGTATCGGTGGACCGGGACACGTCTGCTTCTGCGGCGCAATTATTGGCGGAGAGCGGCCGTGACCTGCGCCTTTGCGGGCAGGCTCTCCAGCAGCTTGGGCTGCGCGTACGCACCCAGACGCAGCTACGCAATTGGGTGCTGCAGATGTGTGAGCAGACGAAGGGTGTGGTGGTTGGTTGGGAGGCGGCCGAGCACGCACTCCTGCTTGAGGCGTTCCATGATGGAGTCTTGTGGCTGAACGAAAACGTGCGGACGGCGAAGGAGCGAGATGGCACGCTTCACTCCCTGCAGAAGCGTCTTAAAGAGGAATTGAGCAGACGCGAGGAGGAGCGCGCAGTGTGGCAGCGACGACTCCGCGATTTGGAAGACTCGTACGCTGAACGTGGCGTCACGTTGCAGCGCTGCACGGATTCTCTGCGGGACGGCAACGCGCAGCGGGAACTTCTGCGCGCCGAGGCAGAAAACTGGCGCCGCCACGCTGAAGCCGCAGCGGACAGGCTCGCCGCCGCGCACGCCGAAGCCTGCAAACTGCGACAGCAGCTGGAGGAGCTCCGCAGTCGTTCCGAGGAGCAAGTGGAGCGGAGCGCGGCGGCCCCAATAGGCGGCAGCGTGGGGACTGAGTCGTGCGGCACTCAACTGGACTGGGTGCCGGTCGTTCTCGAGCTTGTGGCGGCCGTTGGCGGCGACAGGGTGGCTGAAGAGGTGCGGCTGGGGGAGCGGCTGACCGGCGCCGTGAAGTGTGCGCGGCGGCTCAGCAAGGACCGCTCACGGTGCCGGGCGCTGCTGCAGGAGGAGTTGTTGATGATGGGAGACGACTCCGCTGTGTCACCGCTTTCCCAGGAGCGGCAGGATGGGGGCGAGGAGCAGCGGATGCCGCTTGCGAAACTCATGGCGCGGCACAAAAGCAAGCTTGAGGAGCTCTCCGCCGAGCGTGTCGCGCTGCGTGAGGCGTGGCAGGCAGCGCAGCACGACGCGTCGCAGCTCCATCGCGCGTTGCGCGAGCGTGAGGAGAAGCACGCGCGCGACACGGAGGAGATGGGACGCTGCATCAGCGATCTCCGCGCCCTGGTGCAGCGTAAGCTCGAGGCGGACGCGAGGGCGGAGGAGCAGATGGAGAATATCCAGTTTGTGATGGATCAGCATCTCGCTGAGATGTGCAAGCACGCCGCGCAGGAGGCAGCGGTGACCCGCCACCTGGGCGAGCTGCGCCGGCTGCTTCGATCGAAAACAAACATCCAAAAGGGTGCCCGAATGTGTTTTTAGTGGAACTTGCGGCCGGAGGGTTGTTGCTGAATTCAACTTCCGGCGTTGTTTTTATTTTATCTTTTTTTTTGCTTCGTTTCGTTGTCACCCCCGCTTCCCGCCTGGCGCTGCCTCTTTGCCCCCCTTGTGTGTGTGCGCACTCAGCGTTTGCCTGCCTGCCCCTTCTTCCTTCGATCCCTCCTTTTTTTTTTCTACCGTCCTCGCGTGAAACTAAAACCACACACACACACACACACACACAAAGAGGGGTAAGAGGCAGGGCCAGGCGGGAAGCGGGGGTGACAACGAAACAATAATAATGAGAGGGGCGCGCGCAATGTCTTCACCACCTCCGTACGATGAGGTGTCGCATCTAGCGACCGCAATCGACGAGGTTTCCACCGCCTGCAGCAACGCCACGCCCACCGCTGCCGCGTCGGACGCGGGGGTGCCGCCTTCCTGCCGAAGCGGGTGGTCGAGGGTCCTGCAGGCGGCGTTGTTTCTCTTCACTTTACTGGCATTTGTCATGTGTGTGTTCGGGATGAGCGGCACGAGTTACCTTATTATGCAGACAAACTGCTGGGACGAGGTCTTTGTGGTGACCGGGGCGTCCTGCCTCTTCTACGCCGTGACCGCCGTCTACCAAACGACGCCTCGCATGCCATGCTTGGAACACGTGCTTGGGGCCAAACTCTGCGTCTACGCGCTGCATTTGTTGTTGTGGTTGACGTACTTAGCGCAGCAAGCCGTCTTGTTGGCGTACCTTGTGATGTACGTCGGCCCCTTGTGCTGGTTGTTCCTCATCCCGGACGTGGCTGTCGCTGGGATGCTGGCTGCGACGATGACGCTGACCGCGTCACCCGTGCAGCTGGTACAACATTGGCCGGCGCTTTACGTCTTTGTCCAGGCAGGGAAACTGGGGGTGTTGTGGTCCGTGCTGGGCGGGGCGATAGTGTCGGCGACGCACATGGGGGCCGATGGCCTGCTGGGATCGCTGATGCTTACGATACTCTTGGTGCAGTTCCCGGTGCTGCTTTCCCGGCTGCGTGTGGGGATGTCCTTGACGAGGGCGTACACCACAAACATGGCGGCGGTCTTTGCCCACGTGCTGCACTTCATGGACGTGCTGCAGCTCTACTTCACTGGAACGGAGATGCGGCAGTTTCCGGTCAACGTCAGCCGGCTCGTGTTATTCCTTGCCATCATGGGGCACATCACAAGCAACATGTACTACACCGCGCTATTCTTGAAGGATGAGGAAACCGCACGGTTCCTGCGCCGCTTCGAGGCGCGAGCCAGAGACGGCACTGACCTGATCGCTTGCGCGGAGCGGGCCAGAGACGACGAGCTGTTGCACTACTTCCTCTGGACCTTTTTTTTTATTGATCTCCCGTACGCCGTGGTGCGGTTGGTGTCACTTGTCGTCCACGGCACAGAGGTGTCGGTATTTCTGGGGAAAAATTTCATGATGATGGTGGGTGTCGTCATGCTCTTGATGCGTGGCCGCGCGCCGTAGAGTGACACCAAAATGGTAACTTTCGGTGGGCCGCGGCACTAGTTTTTTTTCTTTCTCTCTCTCACCCTCTCACCCTCTTCCCCTCTTTCTTCCACCCCGCCCCCAACATGTTAGCGACTACTATTTGATGCCGCGGAGGACGTCCTGCGTTGGGTTTTGCAACCCCCACCATTTCTTTTCACCTTCACTTTTTGCACTCATCCACACGCACACCTACTTATTTGATTGCGACTCCTGGGCGTACTTCTCGTTCTTGCGTATCTTCTGCGCTTCTGAAAGGAAGACGTATCAAAAACACAACAAAAGACACATATCGTGCGGCTGTGGGTGTGACTGCTTTGACTGCTGCTGGGATGTTGTCCTACCGCGATCGCCTGACAGCCTTCTACGAGAAGTATGCGCCCAACAAGCTGGGGCAGGTGGACGCGCAGCTGGGAAAGTACACTGGCCTTGAGGAGGACTTTTTTGCTGCACTTGTAAAGAAGTATGGCCCCGAACCGGCCGCTGCTGCTGCGGTTGCTTCTTTGAGGATGAGTCCATGCGCGGACACTCATGAATCAAACGCCCCCGAGGCCAGGGCTGGGCATGACATCTTCCACAATACTGCGGTAGAGGAGGAGGAGGGGGACGCGATTGCCAATCATGTCCCTGACGAAGGCAGACAGGTACTTTTACGGGCCCTTGCGGCTGAGTTGGGTATCGTGGTGAAAAGTGAGGAGACGTTTCTGGTTCTTGGTGCCCTTCTGGACGAAAGGAGAGCGCATAATTTGGGAACGGGCGCGCTACCCAACGTCGAGGCAGGGGTGTACCGGGCGCTGAATGGGTCTGTGCACGCGCTTTCCTCGCCCCAACTCACAATGAGGATGCAAACGGTGGTGTTGCCTCCACACTCTGTGGCCGATTTGTCGGAACTGCTTGCGGCCGTGAGAGTGGAGGAGGCCAAGTCGCGCACGGCGCTGGAACTGTTGGCGGCAGATGATTTTGATATTCTTCTTGCGGCGCAGAGGCAGGGATTGCGATATATGGAGCGAAACATCACAATGTCTGCCCTCCGCGCCTTTGCCGAGGCGGCGTTGCTGCGCCGGGTATGGCGGGGGTGGCAGGACGCTGCCACCGGACGTGACGGGTGGGTACGGTACGGCCAGCGGCGCCAGTGGACGCGGTATCAGAAGATGCTCTTCAGCAAGTCTGTCGCTGCGTATTACGCCCGGCTCGCACAGTCGCAGCGCGATCGGGAGCGGCGGCGGTGGCACGTGAGAGTAGCGAACGCCAAGGCAGAGGCAGTGCGCCGGCGCCGGCTGCAGAGGGACGTTGTAGCACACGGCAACATCGTGACGCGAAACATCCTTGCCGTGCTGCTCAGCCCCTCTCCGGGCGCACATCGCCCACGCAACATACTGGCAACACCGGAGCCGAGCCCTGACGCAGTACCTGCCAGCGCCAAGTCTGTGTGGCAAGGGGCCCACTCACAGTGTCGCGCTCGCTCACCGTACTGGCTGGGCGACACGGTCGGTACACACGGCAGCGGCACTAAAAAGAACAACTGCAGCACGTCTCGCTACAGCTACGGCAGCCGCAGCGCGCGCTTGCTTGCCATCGAGAGGGACTTTGGAAGTATCCCTGCCAGTGCACGGGCACACGTCGTCCGGACGCTGAAGAAGTGGGACATGCTTCCCACGTCGCCCTCGCACCACGCGTCAAGGAGCCCGACGCGCCTGCACACTTCACAGGGGGGTGATAAGCAGCTGGCGCGGCGACTAGACACTTTCGATGCGTTTGCTGTGGATCCAGACGAGGACACGCCTCCGCTCTGGTGGGAGAGCGAGACGGAGCTGCAGCGGTACTTGGCCCGCATCCTGGTTGACGCCCTTGACGCGGAGGAAAGGGACGACCCGCCCGCCACCGCCGCCTGACATGCTGTGGCGACTACTCGTAACGTTTAGAAGGTTATGTGATTATCGTTATAGTTTTGGACTCATTTTTTTCTTTTTTTTTGTGTTTGTGGGGGGCAGGGGCGCACATTTGGCTGCGGTTTGCTTCCGATCGGTTTCTGGCCTGCCGACTGCACAAGTGAGGTGGGTTCCCACAAGCAAACGGGAACGGAAGAGGCGGGGGATGTGGCGGTCGTTTCTTGAAACTTCATTTTTTTTTTCTCTCTTTCTTTCTTTTGTTTGCGTTGATCTTCCTTCCGCTGGCACCCATCCCGCTGTGTGTCTGCGCGCGCGAAGAACCGGCGTAGCAGAGCGACGAAAATAACAATAATACAAGCAAAAACAAAAAAAAACAAAGCAAAACAACAACAAGATGTCAACGGCAATGGCGGTCTGCGCGGAACCGGTGCAGGAGGCTCCAGCAAAGACGCTGCACAAAGTGCGCAACTTCACGCCAGGCGTCGTGATGGCGGATTTGGCGACGGCCTTCGTCGTGGGCACTGCTGCCGCCATCCCCATCTCCATCATCGACTACAGCATCATGGCGCGGGTGGCGGGTGTGACGGACAGTAGCATGCGTGAGCTCTGGCGGGGCACCAAGACATTGTTTCTGCGCCCTCACCGCTTCTTCTTGCCGTGTGCGGAGAACAAATGCAGCATTGTCTTTCGCGTGTGCTTTGTGGTGTACGCTGGCACCTACATTGGCTCCAACACCATGAAAAGCTACTGCGAGGCGAGGGGCTATGCCCCGGAGGTCGGCAATCTCGCCACTGGCATCACGAGTGGCGTTGTTAACACCATCACGACGGTGTGGAAGGACGGCGTCATCCTCCGCTCCCTGCCGCCGGCTAACGCGGAGCTGGTGGCCGCCGCAAAGAATCCCGTGCCGTGGCTAACGCGGGGGCTTTTCTGCACCCGTGACATTCTCACGTGCGTCGGCGCCTTCACCATCGCCCCGATGGTGGCGACGTGGCTCTCGCGGAGCTGCTGGAACCCCGCTGAGAACGCAAAGCAGAAGTTGCCAGACCCCGTTGAGGGCAAGATGCAGATCCCACTCTCCACCGTGGACACGGCGCAGATTCTCACGCCGGCGGCACTGCAGTTCGTCACGACGCTGCTGCACATCACGGCCATCCGCTACCGCCAGACGTACCCCAAATTTGACGCGTGGGATTTGCAGTCAAGTCTGCGGGAAACGTACCTGTCCGCCACGCTGCTGCGCATTGTCCGCATCTTGCCCTCATTCGGGCTTGGCGCGATCCTTAACCGCGAGCTCCGCTCTGACTTGCTTGACCGTGCGGAGGGCCCCACTGCATGATTACGCAAATTAAGTAAGTTAAATACACCACACCACACACACCACACACACACACATGTATTTTTTGTTTTTTCCCCCCCTCCCTTCTCTGTGTGTGTGCGGTACTGGGGAGGTAAATAACCGGCTTCCGAGGCCAAACCCGGGGTGTGTGTGGGACTAACCGCACGTTAAGAAATGAAGAAAAAGTAACAATATTGGGCGGGATAAACGAGAAGACTAAGGCGCAGAAAAACACCACAAATTTATGAACGTCCCCCATCTCACCCACCTTCCCACAGACACACACACACACACACACGTGTGTCAACTGTTCGAGCGCGTTAAGCGAACGGGGGGATGGGGGAGAAGTAGACACAGTGAAGAAAAGGGGAGACGCCGCGGCGCCCGCCACAATTTCCAGAGGAAACAAGCAACAATAAAAGAAGATTAACGGCAAACAGAAACAAAGCATAATAATAATTTAACACACGATACAAAATGCGTGTGGTGCGGTGGCTGCGGCGTCTCTACGGCAGCGACTAAAAGCCGAAATATGTTAAGGGTGTAATAAAACAACAATAACAACAACAAAAACGAAAAATAAATAAATAATGAGCCATGAGTGAATCCAGCGGAGTGATGGCCCGGTACCAAAACAACGTCTTAAAGCGGATGAAGGCGGCTGGGCGGATGGTGAGAGTACATCGCCTCGAGCGCAGATGAATTTGAGATGTGGGGCCTGAAGCGTCAGTAATTACGTCGTTGGTTTTCCTTTTTTTTTTTTCTTGCATTTATTTCTTATTAATTCGGTGGTGTTGTAAGATGTTTATATGCACCACGTGCGGAAGTACCGTGCTGTTGGCGTTTCCGCTGCTTTAGGGGCAAACGGGCCCCGTAGGTGCATCGTTACCAGGCATTAAACGGAGAGCACAAATTGGAACGGAAACAAAACAATGTAACGTGACGTGTGCAAGCCGGCACACAAACACACAAACACACAGGCACACGTGCGCTTTGCCCATACGAGCTGTGTGTGGGTGTTTTTTTTTTTCGTTTTACTCCCATCTGGCCTTCTGTATGTCGCTACTTTCTGGCGCTGTTTTTTTTTTTTTTTTTTTCTTCCTGCTGTAATACATGTGGCCATCCCAACGGCTTTTCTCCTGCCTCCCTGCTCTTTTTTGTTTGTGTGTGCCATTAAAAACCGACGTCCACCCACAACGTCACAGAGAGGGAGAAAAGAAAATAATAATAATACAATAGCAGTAAGAGTTTAAAAAAAAAAAAAAAGGACTGCTTTTCTTCTCATTTCTTATTTACTTTCCCTTCACGGGTCGGGAGTATATAATATATATATATATATTTGTATTTGGCCCGCCTTTCTGGGAGGAATGACACCCACTGAAACCGAATGTGCGTGCCCCTTGGGGGATGTGCCGCTCTGTACGGTTTTGCGGCGTTCTTTACAGCAACCTCCGGGGTCGTCTCCGATATTATCTGGGTCGGGAGTTGTGCAGACGTCACTCACGCCGTCGTGGGTGACGGCGGAGTCGATCGACAGCATTATCTCTTTGGCAAACCGGACGGAGGAGGAGCTGGAGCTGGATAGTCTGATCTACCGCCTGTGTCACTCTTTGTACCGCGTGGCGGAGACAATGTCCGCGAAGATGCACCGGCGCCCCGTGGATGCGTGCTACGCTTCGGTTGGCGGTGATACGAAGCGGTTTCACAACATGCGAAGCCACGAGGACTGGTGCCCGCTGCGCCACCTCTTTGACCCTTTGAGTTACTACGGGGCGATGGGGAAGTCGTCCAACCCGCATGTGGGCTGTAAGTGCCTTGAAGAGGCGCATGACCCCTCACCCGGCCCAGCGGAGGCGTCGAAGTGGCTGGTGGACGCACTGGATGTGACGCGGCTCTCTGGTGGGAACAGCAACCACGTGTACCGCCTTGCCCACGCCTCGTACCCTTGCAAGGCTGTCTTGCTGCGCGTGTACGGTGACAGGGGAGGTGAGGTGATTGACCGTGCGCGCGACATCAAGGCGATGCAGTTGATGAGCAAAGCCGGCATGAGTCCTGCCGTGCTGCATAGCTTTCACTGGGGGCGTGTAGAAGAGTTTATGGACGGCGTGCGCACGTGCACGACGGAGATGCTGCTGGCGTCGCCGCCGCTGCTAGCCGACATATATGAAGGGCTGTGCCACATGCATCAGCTGGATGCGACCCCGTTTTTGCCGGAGAACCTCAATGATGTCAAGCCTTGCGGAAGGTTTGTGTCGCAGTTGACGAGCATAGATGAGTCGGTCCCGTTGGTAAATGGAAATACAGGCTACTACGGCAGCCTGGGGCGGGATAAGGCTATGGAAAGCGTGTGCCCGACGTCGTTTGAGCGTGTTAGTTTTCGTTTGCTTCGGCTGATGTCATCGCACATCTTAGAAACGCACCGCCAGGCGCTGGTGGTTTGGCTAGCGGGTGAGATAATGTTTGTACGCGGCGAGTTGCAGCGGCGCGACATCCCCGTCGTGTTCTCGCACAACGACCTGAATCCTGGCAACATTCTGTTGGCCAGGTGGAAGGTGCCGGAGGCGTTCCGCGACGGTGACGCCCGGAGCAGCAACGGCGATGAGAAGCTGACGGCGGAGGGCGGCTTCAGAAACCTTGTGGAGCGTCGCGGACACTTGTTCATTGACTTTGAGTACACGGACGCGAACTACCGCTGCTTCGACCTTGGCAACACATTGTGCGAGCTGGACTACGACTACACGCGGGGCACAGAGGTGGGTGGTCGTGGGTTCATCAAGTTTCTTTGCGAGTTCCCTCCCGCCGCGAAGGCGGAGGCCTGGTGTAGCCTTGGCGAGGAGTACCCTCGACTGCCGGAGCTTATCGTTGACGCGTGGCGGAGGGGCAATAAAGATGGGGAAGAGGTGCGGGACGTTGGCGCCGCCGCATTGCAGGCGGTGCGTAGTTACTTTGCGACGCAGAGTGGAGCAACGGTGAGGGAGGTGGCGGTAAGCGAGTCGCAGCTGGTTGAGCTGCTGCTCGGCATGCTGGCCTCCCACCTCTACTGGACGCTGTGGGCGTTGGTGATGGGGTGCACGCCGGATGAGTGCGCTGACTGCGCCACAGACGCGGAGGCGTTTGCACTCGGTGGTAGTGGGCTGGACTACGTGCGCTACGGTGAGTGCCGGATGCGGGAGTACGTCGCGCTTCGTCAATGGCTTATTCGTCACACACTAATTTGAGAGGTCCTCTGTGTGTAAGGTGTTGCTGCTAGAAGAAGTGACTGTATTGGTGGTGATGGTGTTTTGATCCGCGGGAGCAACGTAATATTATATCTTTACGCTTTTTTTTCTCTTTTTCTTTTTGTTGTTTTTCTTTTCTTTGATTGTTTGTTTGAGTGTGAATGTGTGTGTCATGACTCTGGTTCTTTTTTTCTACCTTTCCCGTGAACAGAGGCGAAGTTACTGTCCCATATATGCATATTTCGTGATGATGATTATTGTTATTATCAATAACTCTTCATGTGGTTGTAGGTGTCGTGGGTGTCGAGTGAATCCATCCGGAAGCACACACACATACACACATACTCGCATATACGTATATATATATATATATATATATATACGTATATGCCTTTAAGAGTAACTGTTTCTGTGCATTTTTTTCTTTTTAATTGATACCTACATGCTATTAATATATTTATATATTTATATAAACGTTTATGCTTCTGCCTATGTGTGCCTGCTGGATCTTGGTGCAACGTTTTTGCTTCTTGTGGGCGATACAGCCTTGTGGTCGTGGGGATTTTATTTTTGTTTCTGTGGTCTTGTTTTGCTTCTCTGAGGGAAGAGGAGGAGGAGCTCATGGAGGGCGGCAGGAACCCGTACACGGGACGGGCGTTGAGCTCCCGCTACTACACACTGCTGCGGGGGCGGGAGAAGTTGCCGGTGTTTGCGGCTAAGGAGAAAGTTCAGCGGCTGGTGGCGCGCTACCAGACACTCCTGTTGGTGGGAGAAACTGGGAGCGGCAAGACGACGCAGGTGCCGCAGTTTCTCCTGGAGA
Organism: Trypanosoma rangeli; assembly: GCF_003719475.1. Lineage (NCBI taxonomy): Eukaryota > Euglenozoa > Kinetoplastea > Trypanosomatida > Trypanosomatidae > Trypanosoma > Trypanosoma rangeli. Next base: position 14,068 of record NW_021705983.1, read on the forward strand.
TGAACCCTGAACATGCGATTGCGTGTACGCAGCCGCGTCGTGTGGCGGCCACCAGCGTCAGCGAGCGCGTGGCGGAGGAGCTTGACGTCGCGCTTGGGGAAGAGGTCGGCTACTCCATCCGCTTCGACGACGTGAGCAGCGAGAGGACACGGCTAAAGTACCTGACAGATGGCATGCTGCTGCGGGAGGCCATGAGCGACCCCCTGCTGCGGCGCTACAGCGTCGTCGTCCTCGACGAGGCCCACGAACGCACGGTCCATACTGACGTGTTGATTGGCGTCGTGAAGGAGCTGCTGCCGCGCCGACCTGACCTGCGTGTTGTGGTGATGTCCGCCACGTTGGAGGAACGGCGTTTTCAGGTGTACTTCCCGGAGGCTCCGCTGGTGCACATCGCCGGCCGGATGTTTGGGGTGGAGGTGTACTTTTCGCGGGCGCCGGAGTCAAACTACGTGGAGGCGGCGATACGCACGGCGACGCAGATTCACCTGTACGAGGGCGAGGGCGACATCCTCATCTTCCTCACCGGCGAGGACGAGATTGAGCAGACGGTGGAGCGGCTGCAGAAGGGGATTTGCATGGCGGAGCACAGCAGCGCGGACTGCCACAAAGGTCCCGTCATGGTTCTCCCGCTCTACTCCGCCCTTCCGCCCCAGCAGCAGCGCAAGGTCTTCCAGAAGGCCCCCCCTGACACACGGAAAATCGTCGTGGCGACGAACGTGGCGGAAACCTCGCTCACCATCGACGGGGTCGTGTTTGTCGTCGATAGCGGCTTTTCTAAGCAGAAGGTGTACAACCCAAAGCTGCGTGTTGAGTCCCTGTTGGTGACACCCATCAGCCAGGCGAGCGCCCGGCAGCGCTGCGGTCGCGCCGGTCGTACCAAACCCGGCAAGTGTTTTCGCCTCTACACGACCAGGGCATTTGAGACGCTCCTGCAGCCGCAGACGTACCCTGAAATCCTGCGCTGCAATTTGGGCTCTGTAGTCTTGCACATGAAGATGATGGGTGTGGAGGACTTGGTGAACTTTGACTTTGTGGAGCCGCCAGCCCCCGAAACGCTGATGCGGGCGTTGGAGCTGCTGAACTATTTAGGCGCCATTAATGACGACGGCGACATGACCGACTTTGGCCGGCGCATGGCGGAGTTTCCGCTGGAGCCAGAGATGGCCGCGATGCTGCTGCACAGCCCCGAGTACGGCTGCTCAGACGACATGGCACGCATCAGCGCGATGCTGTCTGTCCAGAGTCCGTTTATTACCCCCGCCAACGACCAACGCGGACGCGCGCTGCGGTGCCGCGAGCAGTTTTACCACCCAACCGGCGACCACCTCGCCCTGTTGAACCTCTTTAATGCGTTTTACGACGCCAACAGGCAGAGCGTGGCGTGGGCGTCGGAGAACTACCTCAACCCCCGCGTGATGAAGCAGGCCGTCAGTGTCTACCGGCAGCTGCTTGGCGTTATGCGTCGCTTGGGCTGCGGCATCTGCAGCACCTACTCCGCCACCCAGCTGCGCGCCCACGGCGACGCGGAGAAGATCAATGACGAGTTTGCGAATGAGATTCGCCGTGCCATTCTGCGTGGGTACTTCACCAAGGTCGCTCTTTCTCTGCCTACGAAGAACCAGTTCATAACGATGAAGGACGACGTCAAATGCCTTCTCTTCCCCACCACGTTTCTCAACCGTCGCCCAAAGTTCATCGTGTTCAACGAGCTTGTGCTCACCAGCAACACGTACGTCCGCACCGTTACGGCGGTGTCCGACGAGTGGCTACTGGAGGCGAGCCCAACATACTTTGCTCGGGAGGAGTTTGAGGGGGTGAGCAGGCAGGTGTTTGACGAGCTGCACCGTCGCCACCACCGCCGTCGTGCGGCTCCGGCGGGGAGCCACGACGGAGGCGGCAGCAAGCGACTCCGTGCGGCCGACAGTGACGACAGTGACGACGACTCCGGGTCATGTTAGGGGAGGACGCAGTGCAGGGCGCCAACGGCGCTCCTCGTGTAACGCGGAAGAGTAACAAATAATTGAAAACTGGCACGAAACAAAACCTGAAAAAACCAAAAAAAAACAAGAAAAAAAAGAAGAAGAAGTCAGGAATAAATGGACGAGAAGAGACAAATTACAGCGCTGTTGGCGGGAGGGGCCTAAGTGCGCGGCGCCTGCGGAGAGGCCCACCCACGCGCTCACGCGTGGGGGAGAGAATGTGTGTTTATTCATTGTGTTTCTTCTTGGCTTTTCTGCTTTGTTTTGCTTGTTCTGCTTTGGGGTTCGCCCTCCCACCTGCCGCGGGGGTCGCAGTCTACGCCAAACACATAGTCAAAATGCCACACCTGCGTGACCGTGTCGCGGTTCTGCCGCTGCTATTCGTGCTTCTGCTGCTGCAGATGGCTTTCGTTGGCCCTGTCACCGCAGCTAAGCTGACGGAGGCGGACTTCAAGCGCATGAAGATCCGGGATCTCCGCAGCTTCTTGGAGGAGCGAGGACTCACCTGCGTGGGCTGTCAGGAGAAGGCCGACTTCTCGCGCTATGCGTATCAAAACCGTGACAAGAAACCCCTCAGCGAGCAGGGAAAACGTGAAGTACCTGACGCGCCGTTCTGGGTGGTGTGGCGGGACATCGCCAAGGAGGTCTGCGAGGAGGCCGTTAAAAAGCGCGGGCTTGACGTGACATCGACGCCACAGTCCGACGTCTGCAACGCCATCGTCTACGTCACGGAGAGCTTCTTCATGCAGCACGGTAAACGGACTGCAAACAAGCTGCGCAAGAAGCCAGATGCCCTCCTCAAGACCTCCCACAAGGGAGTCTACTACGATTCCGGGCGACTGCTGTTGGAGCGGCTGGTAAACTACTGCCTGGCCTCGGCAGACCACCAAGTCAAATGCAGCTCGGTGAGCAAACTGATGACGCTTGCTGAGGAGGCGAAGGTTGTGGACCTGCAGGGGTGGATGACGAATGTCGGCATTGAGAACACTAACCCAATGTATGAGCTGCTAGACAGGCGCGACGATCTTTGAGGCGGAAAGCCCCGTCAAACACATACACCCATGTCTGTATCTAGCTATATAACTCAGATGCACAGTGCAGTATACAAGGGATTAAAATATGACTTATGTGCGCCTTGGTTTACTGCTCTTTCACCGAGATGTGCTTGTTCCGCGAGTCTTACCACGACGGGGCATGCAGCGATGTGACGAAGAGTTCTCATCCCCGCCTTTTCTACACTTACGCCGTCTGCACTCTCTCAAATTCCATTACTGTTTCTCTCTCTCTCTCTCTTTGCAATCTAAGGAGGATTTATGCTTGGACTGCATCTCTCTGCTGCCCCTGCCGTAAGCACGCAAGGAAAGGCACCATCATGCACCGCCAGTTTCCGATGACGTGGAGAAAAATCAAACAGGCGCCGTGAAGTTTTTTGCGGTGCTCTCCTTCAGTGGCGGTGGCGGGGAGGGCGAACACGCACGCGCAGGTGTGCGGGGTGACACGTTGTGCGTTGCCTGGGCCTCAGCTCAAGCAGCGTCGCCACAGCCAGGAAGAGAGGAAGGTGCGGACACGGCTCCACAGCGATGTCAGATGCAGCGCCGTGCCAGAAACGGACCGACGGTGCGATTTTTTTTCTTCATTGCGTTGTCTCATTATCTTCTATTTTGAATCGTGTTATTGTGTATTTTGTCCGCTTCGGTTTGCTTCTGCCGGTGCCGTCTTTTCTTTTTTTCTTCCTTCGGTTCCTCCCGTGGCTGTTTTCTCCCTCTCCGTTGTGTCTGCTTCAGCTTGTCAGGTTTGTGACTGTGCTTGCTGCGGGTGCGTCATGGTGGCGGAGGCGGAGGCGGAGGCGGAGGCGCACACCTACGAGGAGTTGCTTCGGGCTTACTGGAGCCGCCGCGAGTCCGTGCGGCGGGAGGAGGGTCGCCTTTACGAGCTGCAGCGCATAATACTTGCCGTGCACAACGTTGTGTGGCGGTGACTTACAGAGGCGGTGGACTGGGCATAGAGAGGGGATGGCCGGCAGCGCACTTTTATACGTAAGCATACAGATACCCGCACAGATACAGGCAGATACTTAACATGTGAAATGAGGGTGGGCTTTTGTTGGGTGGGAGGGAACGGAGGTTTCGTCACAGTGTGTGCGTCGTCGTGGAATAGCCGTGCAGCGTGAACTTCTCCCCGCACCGTTTTTTTTTCTTTTTTTTATTGTGTGTGTTTGGTTTTGCCGGGGCGTGGAGCTGTGGCTCCGCTCATGTTGTTTTTTCTGCCGTTGCGTGCAAATGATACGCAGTGGCGCAGACAGGCGGCGTCGCAGTAGTACTTCTCCGTCACTGTTGCAGCTGATACGTCTTTGCCACCGCTTTTCCCTCACCTCACCTCACCCCTCCTCCTCCTTTTTTTTTTCTTTCTTTTCCTGCACACACACACACCTGCACGGCGTCTGTGTGGGTGTGTGAGGTGTAGTTTATCCCCGACAAGCATTCTGGCACTGCGTCTTAATGTCTCCCAAGCGAGTGGCGCTGGTGACGGGTGGAAACCGCGGAATCGGCTACGCGGCGGTACGGAGCTTGGCACAGCTTG
>NW_021705983.1:18651-27839 GCF_003719475.1 Trypanosoma rangeli
TTTTTTTTTTTTTTTGTTTTGCTGCATTGCGGTGCGACGAGAAGGCGACCTTTTTATTATTATTATTATTATTTTTGTGTGTGTTTGGTTTTGCCGGGGCGTGGAGCTGTGGCTCCGTTCATGTTGTTTTTTCTGCCGTTGTGTGCAAATGATACGCAGTGGCGCAGGCAGGCGGCGTCGCAGTAGTACTTCTCCGTCACTGTTGCAGCTGATACGTCTTTGCCACCGCTTTTCCCTCACCTCACCCCTCCTCCTCCTCCTTTTTTTTTTTCTTTCTTTTCCTGCACACACACACACCTGCACGGCGTCTGTGTGGGTGTGTGAGGTGTAGTTTATCCCCGACAAGCATTCTGGCACTGCGTCTTAATGTCTCCCAAGCGAGTGGCGCTGGTGACGGGTGGAAACCGCGGAATCGGCTACGCGGCGGTACGGAGCTTGGCACAGCTTGGCTACTGCGTGCTGCTCGCTGCCCGTGACGCGCAGCGCGGCGAGGCGGCGGCGGCGAAGCTTCAGGCTGAGGGCCTCGACGTGCACCTACTGTGTTTCGCCATCACTGACGAGGCCTCCGTCGCTGCCGCGGCCCGCGAGGTGGAGGCGACGTACAAGCGGCTGGACGCCCTTATCAACAACGCCGCGATAATGGACTACAACAATCACATCGTTCCGCTGAATCTCCAGCAGATGCGGGAGGAGTTTGAGGTGAACTTCTTTGCCGCTGTGACTGTCACCAACGCCTTCCTGCCGCTGATGCTGCGCACCTCAGACGCCCCCCGCATCGTCAGCGTCAGCACTTCTCTCGCGTCCCACGGGACGGTGGAGCACCCGTACAACAAGTACTGCAGTCCGCTCTTCACGAGCTACAAGTGCACTAAGGCAGCCCTCAACATGTACACGCACAACCTCGCCTACTGGCTGCAGACGCAGGAGGAGGGGAGCGCCAAGGCGGCGAAGGTGAATGTGGCGTACCCGGGATACGTGCGAACGGATATGTCGCGAAACTCCAAAGAGGCGCCGATGGAACCAGAGGAGGGGGCCGAGACCCTCGTTTATCTCGCAACTCTACCGGAGGACGGGCCCACAGGTGGCTTCTTTCACAAGAAGGAACGCCTGCAGTGGTGAAGGGGGAGTACCGTTTTATGATTTTATGTAGCGGAGTGTTTACGATTTACTTTTTTTTTTTGTTGTTGTTGTGGCTTTTTGTACGTTTGTTTATGTTGTTTTGTTTTTGGACACGGGGGTGGGGGCATTTGACTGCTGTTGACTTTCGAATGCCGTGGCGTAAGCCGGAGCGTAGGAGAAACGGCACGTGCGTTTAGGCATTGGCTTTAGCGCCACAACTAAATGAAATACATCTAATACATGTTTTTGTTTTTGCGCAATCATTTTAGCCATTGCCATCATCATCAGCAGCAGCAGTCGCAGCCGCAACCGAATAGACGACATTGCACTGCTTCCGTGGAGCAGATTTTTTGTCGCGTGTTAGTGGTAGTAGCAGGAGATGCGTGCGTGCGTGTGTGTATGTGTGTGATGTTTTGCCTCTCAGCTGTTGATACGGCCACATTTTTTAAATTCTTTTTTTCGTTTTCTTACCGTTTTTCTCCACACGTCCCTGGACGCTGCCTTGTGGTTCTCGCCGCCGCGGGTGTGTGAGTCTCTCTGCCACGTTTTTGTTCCTGCGGGGGCGGGGACCGTGGCATATGTCGAGTGGAAAAACGGTCGTCGTGCACTCAAGCGTGCGCCTGGACGAGGAGGAGGAGGAGCTTTGTAATGCTGCCGTCGCCGTGCTATCCGCAACGGCGGAAGGGCCGCGTCTCCCCCAGCCGCCTGCCGGCGATGCGGACGATGACGATGACTTCTCCATCGCGTACGTGGAGCAAAAAGGTGCGCCCGTAAGCCTCGCCTCCGCGCGGTCGGTGCCGCTGAAGCGGTCCCGCGGCAGCCCAGTGGGACCAACAGACGTCTCCGTCGACGCTGAGGCGGTGGAGGGGATGCCGGACGACACGGACCACCCCAACGATCGCGTGGCGTACGCGCGTTGGCAGGCACGAGATGCCGCACGGCCAAAGGAGCTGCTGCTGGGGTGAACCTCTTGCTGCCTACTTCGTTCCCTCAATTCCGTCCTTGTGCCGTCACACACGCTCGATCGCTTGCCTACAAGAACCTGAACTGCTGCACCTGCTGCTTTCTTTTTCTATACATCTTTGGCCGTTCCTGTGGGCCACATGTGGACGTATCTGGTTTCCTTCTCCTGCGCATTTTTTATGTTTTTTTTTTGTTTTTCGTTTTGCTTTGCTTTTTCTTTTAATATTTGGGTTGACCGCGTGTCAACGACATCGCCGTCTCACGTTGCTGCGTGTAGCGGGGCCGTGTTGCTTTCGCCGCTCATGTGGCCGACGTGGGTGTTGAACGAAAAAAATCGAAAGCTTCAGCAGCGCATCGACCGTATCACGGATGACCTGCAGAGCAAGGCCGTGGAGGTGGAGTTGGAGCGGGAGGCCGTCACCCTGCTGCGGCGGAACCTGACGCAGGTGCAGCAACACGTTCACTCAAGCACGATGGCTGCCACGAAGGACCAGCAGCGCTTGCAGAGGGACGACGACGCGCTGCAGGCGCTGCGGCGGGAGGCGTCCCACAGTCGTGCGGAGCTCCACGCGTTACAGAGCCGCCATAAGGAGGTGCATGCGTTGCTGCAAGGCCTTTCACACGCGGTGCGGACCAAAGCGGAGGCCCTTGGGAAGGAGCAGGAGGCATCGGCGGCGCTGGAGCAGGCGGCACTGGAGATCTCCGCCGCCACCGTGTCTTACAAGAACGCGCACGAGGTGCAGCGGGACGTGGAACGGCGGCGCCATCGCCTGGAGAAGGTGCGAGCGTCGCTGGCGGGCGCCCACAACGCTCTTCGTGTGTCACAGGTCGCGCTGCAACGGGAGGTGGAGGAGTTTGTGCAAGTGCAGCGTGAGCTGGAGGCCCTGCAACTGAATATTCTTCGGGGGAAGCGCGAGAGAACGGAGTCGTGGCTGGCGGTGTCGCATGTGCAGGAGGCGATTGAGGCGTGTGAGACGCAAACGGCCGCAAACGCAGAGACGTACGCCAGCGGGGCAAGAGCTGTAGAGGCGTATCGGGCATTTCTTCAGCAGCTGCAGAGGCAGCACCAGGAGCAGCTGGCGCGGCGGCAGGCGCTCTCTGGAAGCGTTGAGGGCCATCGAAGAAACCAGCACGCTCTCCTCGCGCGTCTACACGCCTTCACGAGCGCGGCACAAGAACAGGAGAACGCAGTAGCGGCGATGCAGCGGCAGGTCGCGGCTCAGCGAGACGTGAAGCGGCATGCGACACTTTCGCACCGCAACACCCTTGCGCTTCGTGACGCGCGACATGCGCAGCTGCAGCAGCTGCAGTTGCGCTTGCGGGAGCTTGCGGGCCTTGCGATGGAGGTACGCGAGGGTGAAGGTGTTCAGTCGACACGTTCCCTGGAGAATACCCGCGCCTCACTGCAGCGGGGCCTCCGGCAGCTCGAGGGTCAAGTTGAACGAATTCAGGCGGCGACGTTGGCGTGTTTCTCCGAACTCCAGCAGGAGGGTCGCCTCGCCGAGGGGGTAAGTGACAGCGTGATGAAGGCGAAGGCGGCACTGACCGCCGCGGATCGTGACTATGCGGCACAGCTGCAGTCCCATGAAAGATGCCAAACCCACCTCGGCGAGTTGGAGGCGCAGTTGTCGTCCATGCAGCAGAGTTTGGGGCAGACACGCGAGCTGATGCGGGAGCAGCGGCAGCACGAACAAACCGTCCTGAATGGTGTTGTGCAGGAGCTGCGGAGTGAGCTTCATCGCGTGACGCAGCGCGGACTTACGCTGCGGCGCGACCTCACACCGCTGCAGTGTGCCCTAAACGCCCATAGCAGGCTTGCAGACGACACAAAGGCGAAACTTTCGGCGCTCACGGAAGCACTGCAGCAACGAAGAGCGGAGCTTCACGGACTGGTGTCGGATGCTGCGCAGCTGGTGAGGGAGAAGGAAACAGCCCTTCTGCACCACTCGAGAGCGACGCTGGAGTTGCGATCCGTGCGCCGTGCCGCGGAATCGAACGTGGAACTGATGCGTGAGTCTGCGAGTTTTGAAGATGTTCTTCGTGGACAGGCGCTGGTGCTGGAGGAAACTGTGCTTGCGGACATCAAGAACACCGTGGTGGAGTTACATCTCGACCAAAAGGCACAGGCGGAGAAGCAGGCTGAACTTCGGGGACGCCAGGAACAAGTTCGCCAGCTGAAGCGCCGCTACCAAAGCCTGGTGGAGATGCTGAACCAAAGGCTCGTTGCGGCACGTAGGGTGGGCGAGGAGGAACTGCAGCACGAGACATCTACCACCTCTTCTCCTGAGACCATACATGCTCGCTGCATTCTGCAGGCGTCGTTGGATCGGGAGCGGTTACGGGAGCGGGGGAACCTCCTCGACGGGCGCATCGTCTTCCTCGAGCACGAAACAAAAACACTGCGAAAAATGCTTTCCGCCATGCGGGCGGGCTGGGACAGGGAAGAGGGGAAGCAGCGCTGCCTTTCAGGGCCCACCGAACGGCCCAACGCTGAAGTGGAGCTGCTGCAGCTGCGCGAAGGGGTGACGGAGGGCCGTCGCAACGTGGAGCGAGAGCTACAATGCGTGACGGAGGTGCTGCGGAACCTGCAGACCCGCAAGCGGGATCTCAGTCAGCGCCGCAAAGATGTTATCAGACGACTGAGCGAGCTGAAGGCCCTCAAGGCTAGACGCGAGTGTGTGTTGAGGCGGCTAACGGCGCAAGTAAAGCGCTCACAGCAGAAGTTGAGGCCGCGATAGCTGCCAGAGCATCGTGCTTGTTGGGGGAATGCTTCCGCATCCACTTTTCCATCTGTCCCCACTGCCTGTGCCTTGAAGGTGCAACCCACTGTGGGGAGAATGTTTGAGTGGGTGCGTGCGTGAGAGAAGAACCAATAAGTGATAGACTCACTGAAAGACACTATTATTATTCTTCATTGTGCTTGGGGCTCACACTTGTCGTGGGCTGCACCGCCACGATCTGTAGCTGCAGCCGCGTCTGCCTTATTTTTTTCTGTTGTTGTTTGTTTGTTTTTTCTTTGCTTTTTCTATTGATTGCTCATTGTAGAGGAAACCCAGCGAAGGGGGTGAGTGTAACGGTGTGCTGTTTGCATACTGGCGATGACTACAAATGCTGTTTTGGTCGGGGTTGCCCTCACCGAAGTGGCGGTGGCAATTTATGTGCCTGCTCAGCAGTGACGCGCGGTGCTCAACGTCCTACCTGCGTCTTTCGCGCGGCCAAACTCGTGGCTGCCGAACGCTCTCCCGCACGACACACCGAAGTACCCCGAGGTGGTCGGCGCCCACGCCGTCCTGTCGAAAAGCCAGCTGAAGCTGTTGGCGAGGAGGAACGAAAAAAGGGAAGGGGCGAACAAGGCAGAGGCTGCCCAGCTCGACAGCCGTCGCCGTTACCATCACCAGCAAGGTGTTGCGGAAAGGGGTCGGAGGCAGGAGCAAGAGGGACGGGCAACGCCTTCCTCCCCCACCCCCTACGGAATTTGCCCCAGTGATACCTTCGCGAGGGATCTCCCTGGGGGTGCAGCACGGACTGCGTTGATCCACCTCAGAAAGGCAGCCTCGATTCATAGGGGGGTGGGGGGAGAAAAAGACTCAAAGAGGGTTTCGCGCTTCTGCGCAAACTGTCGTCGCATCTCGTTTTTTTTTTTTGGCAGGGCTGCCTATTTGCTTTGGGAGAAGGAGACGCAGGAGTCCGGCGATGTGGGCCTTTCAGGCGTCGTGACAGTCGTGTCCGTGTCACGCACCTCAGCCGTAGGGAGTTCCATAAATGTCGTAAGCCTCTGGCATCTGAGAGACGCCGACAACTTTTCACGTCTCCCAGAGAAATATGGTGGGTTCTGGAAGCGCTGTTTGTGTTGAGGCACACGAACGCTCGGAATTTTTTTTTTTGTCTCTGTTGTTTGCTTCCAACACCTTCTTCTTTCTATCTCTCTTTCTCTCTCTCTCTTTGTTTTTTTTTTCTTCTTAGTTTTTCCTCACGTGTTGTATACGGCACACTCATCATTCCTGTTTTATTCCTACACATTGGTAATATACACACCTATGCATGCAGGCATGTATATATATTTATACTGCGTGTCTTGAGACGTCGCGGGGGCCACACGGACTGCCTGGTTTACAGGTAGGACTTGCGTAATTTCTGTCGACTCGCTCCTACGTGGTGTGTGTGTGTGTTGCTTTGCCCAGCTACCTGCTTCTGTTTCTTGCTCTACCGCAATTACGGAAATGTCTCTCGGGGAAAAAGAAGGCAAGTCAGACGCACGTTGTGCATGTTGCGTGCGGTTCGAGGTTGAACGGAGCCTCTGCCGCAGAGCTCTCGTTGACCGCTTAAAAGGCAACAACGTTTTTGTGTGATTTCTGCTCTGCACACGGACCGCGTTCGAGGGGCATTGCGGGGGTGAGGGGGCGGCAAACATGGACGGGAAGGGCAGTGCGAAAGCAGAGCTGGGTAACACACATTTCAACCGTTTTTTTTCTCTCTTTCTCTCGCTCTCTGTGGCTCCCTTTGGTTTGGCTTGCAATGCTCTGCTGTGAGGACTCCGGTAAATGCACATGCCGTGGTACGAATGACAGTCCACACGGAATGAGCGGCCCCCGTAAGAGAAAAAGAGAAAGGACTCGCACTTGTGAACGAGACACATGCGCACTGGCCCGAGTGACTGACTGAGAATGTAGAATTGTGCACGGCGCTCCGGCCCAGTTTCGGGCGATGCAGTCAGAGGTGGCGCAGAGGTAAGCGGTGGCAAATGCAAAGGAAGCTGCACCTTGGCCTCTCCCCACCTCTGACTCTGCGGCTGAAGAATTATGGGCGCAACGCACAGCAGCAGCGGGGTTGGCTTCTTTGGAAAGCCTGCCATTGGGGTGTGTGGGCCCCTTTCTCTGCGGTGGAAGAAGAAACGATAGGAATAAACATGTGGGGTATACATGGGGTCGGATTCCCCTGAATGACGTCTCTTGGTGTTTTGGTGCAGTTCATGACGGGGCTGAAACGTTATTTGGGTTGAAACCTTCGTCTTTACCAGTGACTTTTCTGCCAGAGGCTTGCGCGCGAGTTTCCGTTCCGGGGGAAAGAGACCAGTGGGCCTGCGGAGACCCCAACAGCTTGCTACTTCATGGAATAAATAGATGCAGCCTCCAAGTGCTCTGCATCAGTCCCCGTGCCTTAGCGGGGCCCACATTGGCTGTGCGATCATAATGGGCGCGGTATCCAGTGAAATGAGGCTCTACGAATGGATGGGCAACATTCGTGTCGGCTGGTCTTCCAACAAGTCATGGACACACGAGGGGGGCGGTGCACGGCGCGGAGTGTGACGGGTGCGTCGTCTCACCTTTGCGTTGCGGCTCCACCGCTCCGCGTTTCTTTCTAGGCACCCCACCTGCCATACGAGCGGCGGAACGGACGAAAACGGGCTGCTGTCGCAGTTGAACACAACTACACCGCTGCAAACTATGGCGCAGCCAAGGTGGAAATATTTGTGCGTGGAAAGCGAGTGGGTGGGACGTTCTGCGTGATGCACAGAGACCTGCTGTCACCAAGTCTTGGCCACAAGATTCACTGTGGGTGGCGCCTTTCTGTGGGGAAATGAGCCGGCGGGAGAGGAATCGAAGAAGTGACAGCAAGCGCTGTGTCTTCTGCTGCTGCAGTGGTGCGAGGTGGAGAATTCTGCCCTGAAGCAAGGTTTTTTTTTGGGCTCGTGTCTTTCTTCCTCTTCCCCCGCCTTTGTAGCAGTAAAGACCTCGCTTTAAGTGTTGGTGAGGAGGCAAACAGGCAGACCCATTGATTATAAGTAAGGGGTAAAAATGAGCGCTTTTTGGGCGCCTTTCCGTCGCTGCAGTGCCCGACCGCGTTGGGCGTGTGGGACGCTGCGGTCGCAGCTGCCCGTTATGGACGGCGGTGCCCGCCTGCTTGGCATTGGCGGTGTACGTTGGATGCTCCCTGACACAAAAGTTCTGATGGCACCGAGCGGCATCCCCGGTGATGGCGCCAACGTTACCGGCCGACAGGCGACGGAGCCAGATGCCTGTGGCTATTTGGTCCTTTTCTTTCGTTCTCTTTTTAGACTGGTGGTTCGTGTTCTGCTACAGCTCAAGCCAACAACTGCGAATTGGAAGAATGCCTGTGAGGTGCGCGGAAGAGCTCAGCTTCCCGTTGGCGGAGGGACTCTACGACTCCGTGCTCAACGCGAGATGGGGTCACGTCTTAGGATTTCCGGAGGGCGAAATGTAGGCATGTCGTTGTGCGAATGGAGGTGATAAAGATGTCTAACCACCACAAGAGTTGTGGGAGTGCACGATGGATGATAGAACACTCGAAAAGCATGGCAATGAAGAAAAGGCTCTTCCCTTACGCCTCTGACTGACGGTGATCTCCTCCGGGAAGGATTGGCCGTACTTGAGGTTGGAGAGGAATGAGGGTGGGTGACTGCGACGTTACCGATGGGGTGAAGCGGATGTGGTGGATTGTCGAAGGCAATATAAACGGATTGTTCAGCACTGAAGATCCAAAAGGGTTCAAAGTGAGGCTGCATCTCCTGCACTATCCCCCCGGGGTAGGAACGTCGATGGCGGCTGTCTCCTACCTCCTCTATCAGCCGCTGCACTACGACGCCACAAACCTCCATGTGATTGTGTACTGCTTTGGAGTCTCGGTGTTTGTGTTTGTGTTTGTGTTTGGCAGCTCCATAAAAACAGCGTTTTAGAATCGGGGTATTGACAATACCCTCACAGTCGAGGGGGCTTTGTGGCGGCGTGGGATGAAGGGGTGCGCTGCGTACGAGGTGGCGGAGGAAGGAAGGCAGCCAGCGAGGGAGTTGACAGGCTCTTCATGGCATGGGGCATAATTGTGGTGGCGTCCTCAAGCCTAAGCAGCCACAAACGACTGGGGGGTGGGGGAGGGGTGCAGGTGAATGTCGTGGGAAGTATCATGAATTGCCCTGACAGCAGCGATGTGAAGGTGCTGCGTGCTTGGAGGAAGCGCCATCAGCCCGCACAGGAGCAACCGAAGTGCTGGGAGATGGTTGAAGATCACATGTGTCGTGTGAGACATGTTTTCCCGTANAGTTTCAATAAAGCGGCCTGTTGCACGCTGTGGCGCGGGTCGCTAGCCTTGGC
>NW_021705983.1:27864-30418 GCF_003719475.1 Trypanosoma rangeli
TTGTACAGCAGGACGCTGATCACCGTCACATCGTGGCTGTTGACCCCAACTTCGTTCTTGTCGCTGCCAAAGTAAAAGTGCGAGATCCGGTGTGAATTGAACAGGGCGTCATCGTAGCCCCCTTCATGAATCGTCTCCCCATTGACGTGCACATACCACTCCTTTGTGTCCATTTCCATCACCACTTGATATGTTTGGTTTGCCCTCCACGTGACATCAGACTTTTTGACTCTGCGGCCCCAGCGCAACCCCCACTTCCCGTCCTTCGTGTACGACAGGCCAACAAGCACAGTGCTGGCATCGTCATTCATCCTCACACCCATCAAAGGGGTGTCTGCCCCCGGCACCGCGTTAATCATCACTGTCGCCACAAGAGCGAACTTGTTGTTCGCAAAGTAGTACGGCTGGTTCTGCCCCAGTTCGCCCACCGGCCACTCCGCCCCCGCCCCAGCACCTTTGAACGTCACGCCCCACTCATCGCTTGCCAGTTCTCCAGTCTTCACCGTTGCGTTCACACCGAGGTACTCGTCCTTCCATGCAGTGCCATCCAATGTGCTCGACAAGAGGCCAACCAGTCCTTTGGTGGGAATAGGGCCCCTACACACATTCTTTATCCGCGGGTCAACAGTGCCAGTGGAAGCGCAGTTTGTTAGTGCCTTGTCCAATGCAGTCCAATGCTGCACCACCTCTTTTATCTGCGGCAGCTTGTCTTTCAGGTTCACGGCGACAAGACTGTATAAATCACCCTCCCCATTCTTCGCCTTCTTCTCGTACAGTAAAATCAACTCCTCCTCCTTCTCCCTCTTCTTTCTGTACAGCAGGGAGCTGGCGGCAGCGTCATGCTCTTCATTGGATACCGGCCCAACGTCGTGCACGCGGGCATTGTCTGTCACCCAAAGATGCAGCTGGCCCTTTCCTTTCTCCTCCGAATACGCCGGCAGGGTAAGCAGCATCACCTTCTTCTCCTCGATGGTTGCAGTGATGAAGCCGCTCCGAACGCCCTCCCCTTTTCGATCATGTGAGTTGCCCCACACGCGGGAAATTGGCTCACGCTCGCTGTACCAACTTGTTCCAGCCCAAGGGGACTCGTACACGTCGTAGTAGCCATCCTTGCAGGGAGCCATCAGAAGAAGTTTTTGATCTTCTCCCCACTCCACAATCGATGGATCCTTGTAGTCCCCAGCCTCCGCCATCTGCCGCGAAAGCTCCCATTTGTTCTCTGCCTGGGTGAAGCGCATAGACAAAAAAAAATCATTTTGCTTTCCATCCTTTTGACCCTTATCTATGGCCTGCATGGGAAACACAAGCGTACCGTCACTCAGCACAATGCCCGACCCTCCGCCGCCAACCAACCGAGTCAATGACTTATGCGCTGCCAAGAATTCAGGCTTCACTGCATGGGTCTTACTCCACTCAATTTTTCTTTCCTCACTGTTTCCAGTGACTGTTCCCTTCACCAGCAACAGCCTCCAGCCACCATCACCGGAAACTTCAGGTTCAGATCTTGTGCGGCTGTAATTTCCCAGCAGCATGTAGACATCGCTGCCGCTGACAATTGTGGTTGGCTGCATCACCTCCGTTGCCTTCCCAGCCGCATCACTTGTCTCTTTGAATTGCATGCAAAAGAGATTTGCCTCCCCTGTCAAGATCTCCTTTTCGATATCAGAAATATCCTTCAGGTGCGTCGACGCAATTCCAGCAACGCTGACAGCTTCTTCGCTGCCGTTCCCATTCTTGCACTGAGCCTCAGCAACGGCAAACACATCACCGTCCACCTCCACAAGGCTGGGGACACGCAGCGAGGTGACTGACCCTTCGACGCATTGCATTTCCTCCCATTTGGCACCATCTATCGATGTTGTCCCTTTAAGTGGGCCCACAGCACCCTTTTGATCATCGGTCGCAGCCCCACTGCTGCAGCTGCATATCGACAGCACGCAGATCAGCACCGCATAATAAAAAAACAGATGCCGGGGCATGTTGTGTGGGCGATGTGTGTGTGGTGATGGTTGTGACAGCAGGGCCCTCGAAGCGCACAGCAGCGAGTAGCGTCTGGTCGACTTCCCTTTCCTCCTTCTGCATGTGTGAGCGTGTGTGTGTGGGGAGGCAAAAGAAGCAGCGGGAACCAAAAGCAAAACGGTGGCGTCTCTGCGCGCAGACAGAAGAAAAGATGAAGAACACTGCGAGGTCCCCACACGGTGGCACCCACAGCGGCGGTGATCATCGCCCACGCCGCAAAAACCAAAAAAAAAAAGATGGCGATGAGAAATTCCCGCAGTTCCCCAAAAATAAAATAAAAAGTAAATTAATTGCCTCGGCAGGTGATTTTGCTTCACGTCTTCAGCAGCGACAAAAAAAAAAAAAACTGGTACGGGGATATTTACTCCCCGCGCAACAACTAAAATCAAAAAAGAAGGCACCAACACAAAATTAAATACATCGCCCAGTTTGTTGGGTCCACGCATCTGCATTCCTAAACGTCCCGTGCGGCACTCCGACTGCTCCGCAACCGAGCAGTTGCGTCAAAATCCGTGAGGCACACAACAATACGGCG